>NW_010335204.1:0-50051 GCF_000700745.2 Antrostomus carolinensis
TGTGTCTGTCCGAGGCCGCCTGGCCTCGGAGCCTGCCGTGAGCCTCTTGCCCTAGGACCAGAAGGCACTCATCTCCCGTTAACGCGTTAAATTTCTCCAAACATCCTCTGCTGCCCTCAGATGTACAAACAGGGGGGATATGAGGAAGGAAGCAACAATAACATCTGCTACACAGTAACTAATTTTGTCTCAAACAAATCGGAACTCGTTCCCTACCCAAATGTGTAGTTCATCTTGGCTTGCTGAGGGCTAAGGTAAGGGTTAATCTCTCCCAAAGGGCAGAGTGAAATGCAGAAAGTGAACTGGCCCACTAAAAGCAATGGTGTTCCCTGGGGCAGAAGATCGCGGTCTGGAGAGGGAATAAAGTTGATGCTTGTAGTTACGGCTTCAGGAGATCCAGAATTGCTGCTGTCCTGAATAGAGCCATTTGATGAGGAAGTAGGCAGGGAAATGACAGAATCAATGAGATGAAAAGTGGACTGTGAAATGTAAAGGAAGTGCAAATATTAGCAGCATCAGTCAAGTTTTCAGCTTAGTTAGAGACTGCATCAGCAGTTCCACCTCTGATTCTTTTTTCCCACAGCATGATCTGTGTTTAGAATTTTTTTATTAAGCAGTTTTACCATGGACTAAAAGTTATTTCTGCGTACACATATCATATTTACAAGTGTATTTTGGTTCCTGGGAGAAGTGCTGAGGTTTTTTCAGTTTAAAGAAACAGGCACTTCTGTCTCCTCCCACCCTATCTCCAAATGAACATAATTGCTTTATTGAGACACTGTCTTTAACATTAAAACAAGTGAAACATTTGTCAACAAAATGTGGGACAAAGGCCTTAACAGTTCAAACATGTGACACAATTATTACTGAAAGCAGTGCTATATGTTTGTGAAATTTACAGAATCAGGTTTTTAATGAATAGGTTTAGTACCTTTTTATGTTGTGTAGCATACTGAAGTGTTTTGATGTGAAAGAACAATCACAAAATTAAAATGCTGGAGTGGTACTTTTTAGATGTGGTCTGTTTGAAATCTTTTACTCAGAATTCGATAGGCAACTCTCATTACGATACTGATTTTTGCCATGAGGTGTTTTCAGCCACCTACTGATTCTGTGAGACCTGTAGTAATAGCAGCATAACTGCTTCACATGTATCAAATTGTAAAAGAGGCTCTCAGGTAAGATTTGAAATAAATTTTTAATACAGTGGGGGAAAAAAAGTTGTTTTACACTGTGACTGTATATAGTCCTTTAAAAAAACAAACAAACAAAAAAAACCCAAAACAAACAACAAAATGATTGCTGTGGTGGTTGCAGTTGAATAAGAAGTTGCTTTAAATTTAGTTCTGAAACCCTTATCAAAAAAAGTGAGGGGTTTTGTTTTTTTGTCAGAGAAACTACAGTTGACTGATCAGCAGGTATTAAATTCATTTTAAAGAGAAAACAAAAGTAAAAAGTTGAAGTCTCAGCAAGACATTAACTGAGCTAGATGATAACTTGATTTCCATGCTGTACACAATGAATGTTTGTTTTTCCAGCTGTTACAACAGTTATATAAGCAATTATTTTAAATGTTTTAAATTGTTACCCTAATTCTGTACTAATAATACACTGTTTTGATTCACTGTGTTGAGCAGATCACATAGTTTTCCACAGGACTCACATTTTCAGTAACTTAAAAGAATATCCTGGTGTTTTTTGTTTCCCCAGACAACTGTATTTTGTGTTGATTAACACAAAAATACCTGATTTGGACAAAGTAGAGAATCACTGTAAACAGTGCTTCAGCCATATGCTTCTAGTTACAGTGGCCTCTTTATTACCAACGTGAACTTACATTGGTATTGCCTTGTTTTAAACAGGTTCCTTTTAGTGGCAGCTTGTCAAACATGACTTAGCACACAAGTCAGACCTTCACCAGCCCGTACCTGTGGACTGTATACTAACTGTGCTCTTTCCATGCAAGAGCCCAGTGCTGTTATTAGGTATTTCAGAACTAATAATAGATGCGGGGAGGGTGCTAGCCCTGATTGTGCTACTTTGAGTCCTACTTCTCCCTGGCTTTTTGTGCAGTAAGGCTTAGGGAGTGCTCTGCTGCTTGTAGAACTGATCTACCTTTCTCTGTGTGCTTTTTGTTTGTTATTTTGTCTGCTACTGTAGTTTGAGGATTGCTCATGTTTTCCCAGAATACATTATTTTGTTCTCTTATTTGTTTTTACCATGGCTAGTATAGTAGGGTTTTATTCTTTGAAGCTTCTTGGTGCTCTTGCCTTTTAAAAATGGTATATAATAATGTTTATTAAAATAATCTTACAGGATAGTGCATTGTGTGTGTTTGTGTATGTGAACTCTCTATGTACAGGATTAGCCTGGTTAAAGATTATAATGGCTGCTGTTTATGGGGGATTTTGTTTGTGTGGTTTTTTGTTTGAGTTTGGTTGGTTGTTTGGCTTTTGTTGTTCTCTTGTGGGGTTTTTTTTTTGTAATTTCTAGGCCACTCAGCCCTGGCTGTACCCCACCTTTTAAGGAGATTCTGATAAATCTTCTTTTGAGATAATAATTTTCTCAAGAAAATTGTTTTGCTGAAAGGATGATCAACTCTGGAAACTTGTCCCCAGCACAAATACTCTTGGACATAAAGTTGATATAGTGAGAAAAAACAGAAAAAACTGTGCAAATACAGGTTAGACTCATTGCTTTGGCCTAGTTAAGGTCATATGTCATGTCTTCTGTTAATTACAAAATTGCGATTAATAATTGGGATTCAGAGTACTCAGGTTTCGGCCTTGCATTATATTACCTGCTTGGAGTAGAACAGAAAAGGAAAAGGAGGACAGACTCGCCACTAGTGCAGCTGCTGTTGCAGTCATCTAGAAGGAATTAGCAATGGGATGAGGCAGATTGGTTTAATTAGACTACTGAAATCAAGCTCATAACTTCTGAAGGCCAGAAAGGGCGATTGGAGTTGTTGACCACGTTAGTGCATTTGGTAGGAATTCTTGCATTGAGTCTGGTCCTGGTTGTGTGTGTAACCACAATGCAAATATTACATGCTTGTAGCATAATTCATCTTTGTTTCTGACTGTTTTACAGGTGTACCAGGCTGAATTACGGAAGCTTATATAGCTCCCCGAGCTCTGGGCAGTGTAAAAGGCTTGTGTAATCCATGCTTCACTTGCTGCTAAGTTCTTTGCTCACCTCAGTAGCTGAATTGCCTTACCCTGTTGGGTGACCAACACCTCTTCCTTTGTTGGAGTTTCAGTTGTTGTCTTTGGGTTGCAAAGGCCTAAGTAGTTTGGAGCTTGCCTAGTTGACAGCCATGTGTCACTGCCTTATCTGTAGTGAGGCTCCTTTAAATGTCTTTCTTTCCAGGGGTGGCTGTTTTCTTGGGTTCCTGTAGCTCTGAGCCTGCAATGGCTATTAGGAGCTTTTCAGAGGTTGTTTGCTTACTGAAACTTTGGAGAGATACAAGAGTGCCAGCAGCTGATGGTTGAGTGCTGTTCATGTCTGTATGCCTTCCTTTCCTCCACTTTGAGGGTAACAGTCTTCACTCTCTGATACTGTAATCTTTAATTAACCGAAAAGTATCCATCTCCAACATCAGTACTTTCATTTATTATTCATAAATGTGCATTACAAGGTACTACTTTGATTTAGCAGCTTTTCTTGTACAGCCAATTCTCTTTATTTTGTAAATATTGAGTAAATATCTTCGATCTATAACACAAGACAGATATGAATAAAGTAGCTGAGAAAACTGGCTTCTTTTTACTCAGTGTAAGTTTCACAAAATTGGCTAGTGTTACCTGAAAAAAATTAGTCTTTTCCGTTTTGCCTTCATTGTCCACATCATTTCCTTCTATCATGTAGGCAAAAATAAAAGATACAGAAGTACCATTTAACTTGATGATATCTGAACCGTATTGCTTTTCTTACTGTGCTTACATCACTTGAAACCATGTTGTACTTGATTCCATGTGCCCACATGGCAAATCATAATGCATTGCATGGAGGGCAAACATCTCAGGATGCTATTTACAGTTTACAGCCCACAAAAATGTCGGGCATTTTTAAGGGTTATTTGCGGGATAGTCAAAGAAGGCTGGATGAATTTTGTTTCCAAATTCAGCTTGAGATTTGATGACCGTGCCATTTCCAGCTTCCTTCATCAGTATGAGAGGAGCAGGGAGGGATGCTGCACACCTGTCTGATACAAGTGGTGTGGGAGGGGGCAAAAAAATCCCTTCTGGAGTGCTTGCAGCCAGGCCATAGCGAACCAGTGCAGAGGTGGTACCTGGTGGATGCTTTCTCGGCGACTCAAAGGCAGTTCTTCCACACTAATGGCAAGACTGTTAGGGAAAGATCTTCTTTGCGTACTCTTGCAATACATGGTCTGGCTTGAAAATACGGAGAAGTGGGGCTTCACTGCACTGTAGAAACAATAATTTGAAAATGCCCAAATAAACAAATGTGTGGGCACTTTTCAGTCTGGCTCTGCAGCGTGCCATCGTTGTGCGGGTAACTATAGCAGGATGCTTGTGTTGGAGCAGATCACATAGAGCAATAGCTGTTTTTTTTGCTCCCTTGTTTGTAAATCTGTAACAGAAGCCGTAATAGGAGCAAGAAGGTAATTAGTAACATTTTTTTCAGTTCTGAGAAATAAAAGGACAACTTGAAAAACTCCTGGGGAGAGGTCTTGCTTGTCTTACTGTCTGAGGATTTTGCTACTGCATTATTCATATATATTGTTTTGTAGGTTTTAAAAGTAAGAGTTAGAGGTACTGAGTATATGCACACCAAAATTAAGGCATGCATTTAGCTTTCCTGTCTGCACTTGTGCTTCAGTTGACTGTTGTTTTGGAATTGTATAGTGCACGGTCCTGATTAGACTATGAACACTTGGTGTGCCTCTGGCTTTGCTTCCTAACGTGTTACTGCTTTTACAATCTTAAAGACTTCTCAGAACTACTAAAATACTGTGTGCTTACAGTGTTTTCACTTTTCATTTCTTGAAAACAAGAGCAACATTTTTAATGGAGGAAAAAATCTTAACAAAAGGTAACTTTAAAACCTTAACGACCTGCTTACTTGATGTTAAGGTATCTGTAGGACCTGGGCACTACGATATCTTTCAAGATCTGCATTCATATCTGTCTTTAAAGTTTTTGTGTCCAGCATCTCCAAATTTGCTTTTGTGGGTGGGTTCTTTGTTTTCGCTAGTGTGGTTCAGATTGGTCAACAAACGTGAGCACCCTTCTTCTGAAGGGCATAGAATAAAATGACTATTCTTATATCTTGTGGTTTCTATTTGTATTTGACAAAAGAGGTTGTTCTGCAGTTTGGATCACTATAAATAATTTCTTAGGTGTTTAAGCAGTGCTGTGTTTCCACAACATTGTAGTATTCTGCACCCCCACCGCCCCACCCTTGACATTTGAATCTTAGAAACTGTTGAAGTACCAAAATCTCTAGTTTCTGCAACCGTCTTGATAAACATTTTAGTCTTTGTCATAGATGTTCTTCAGGTCTTTTTCCTTTGTTCCCCTCCACCCCGCCCCTCTTTGAGATTAATGCAATGCTTAGTTTCAGGATCTTTTTTTTTTGGTCAGAGCCTACCCAGTGTAGATGCTGTGTAAAGAAACACACCCCTCATCATAATTACAGTAAATAGGGAAGCTGTATCAACGGTAGCCTTCTCAGAAAGAAATACATCAGTTATTTGCCCAATCTCTTGATCTTCATGCGTACTTTACCAATTACCTAGTAGTCTTGGAAGTTTTTACCTAACTTGAGAGATGATCAACATCAGGTAGAGTGTTTCTTTTTAAAGTGGGAAGAAGTGAAATGGCCAGTTAGAGTGAAAAACTGCTGTTTTCCAACTTTTTATATACATACAAACCCAAACACTGCAGAAAGGAATGATGTTCAAGAGGATTACAGGCTGGCTTGAGAATTGATGTTAAAATGATGGCTGACTAGTTGGGGGGAATGTACTGAAAAATCAGATAAGCTTTTTGTCTTTCATATTAATTGAGAGTCCTGCCTGAGACTCTTTATTTAAGTAATATTTAGTAATAAATGCCACAAGTCATCTACCTTAAAACCAGATAGCTTCTTAAAACCAAGACATAAGCATGTGACTTGAGGCTTTGATAACTACACAAAAAATGAGATAAAATAAAAGGTTTGCTTTTCACTGGAAGTGTTTTTAATTCTATGTAAGTAGGCAGATGCTTATGCTGTAGTGCAGGTGAATTTGCACACTGAGGAGCACTCCTGTGATGAGTTCTGCAGGAAGGTGCCATAACACTGCTACAGAAGTGCTGGCTGGTATTTGAGAATTTTTTTAACTGGAGGACTCGTAACTTTCACAAAAAAAGAAAGTATTCTAGTTTAAAAATCTGTAATATTAGTGTATACTGCAGAAATTATTTTTTTTTCCATTTACCAACCATATGTTGTGATAATGGAAAACTGGGTAGAATGCATCAGGAAAAAAGTAGCAGTTATCAACATTTCAAAGCATGATTAGTGAAGAGTGTATTCACCAAATCCTTGCATCTGGTGAAGAGGAGGAATACTGGTAAAGATGCGTAAGTGAGAAAATGGCAATAAAAAAGACAACACAAAACCCATTTAAATAAACTCAACCCCAAAGAACAAAAAAACCCACTTACAGTTGCATTTTCTTAATTATGTGACTGTTTTATTGTTAGCACATACCTGAAAGCTTTGTAGGACTTCTGTTCTTATGCTCCTGTTATATTCGTCAGTGTAGCAAGCTGCATCTCGATGGTGGCCTGAATAGGCTTGGGTAGCTAACTGTTATGAGGACATCTCCTCTCCCAGATTCCACCTGAACAGCAATATCATTGGAATTAACATTGCTCGTTAATAAAGTATTCTGAGTGATAGCATCTTTATGAAAGTTTTCTTAAAAGGGGATGTTTTGATTCCAAATTTTTTGGTTTGTTGTTCACTGTCTAGACTTCTCTAAGCTCATTTTAGTCCAGCTGCTACTTATTGCTATGGTTGCTTTGGCAGCATCTGACCATTTATTCAGGTAGCTGCTCCGGGAACATTTCAGAAAGTTACTTTTAAAATTTATTTATTTTGTAGAAATTAAATGCACTTAATTATCTGAAGTATAAAATGAAAAGCACAAATATTTTTAATTCCTTTTCAGTTTAAGAAATGAGTAGTTAAGAAAATTTAATGCTGTTTATCAGTGATAAAACTTTGAGCAACCTTGTGAGTCTGAAGAGAAAAAGAATGGCAAAATGATAAAGATGAGCTAGGACAGTTACTGACCCATATTTGAAATGGCTACAGTCAGTGCTTGTTTGGTTAAAAAGAAAGAGGTACATCTCTATACGCCATTGGCGTAGCTCTTATTTGTTGTGAAATGAACTACAGCTGTTGACTTAAGACTACAGAATGATTAGTAGGAGATACTTGTGCACAGAGGTAAGGTATTTAAAGCGAAACAATATGGCCTAGATTTATGGAAAAATATAACTATGAAAGAGTAACAAAGAATAATTTCAATAATCATATAAAGATTACAACTTCATATAAAGATGTATGGTGAACAATACAGGAATTTTGTTTTGATTTTTTCAGCTGCATAAAAGTTTGGTTTCTTGCTTGAAGTGTACACAGACTATAAATAAAAATAGATATATTTTTTAAAATAATTGCTTCATAAAAATAGAGGACTACCAAGAACAGCTGTTTCCTGAAAATTAGGATTTAAAAAAACCCCCCCAAACCAAAGTGATTAAATCTGTAAGTAATCTTACTCCTCTGTTATCTTCTGAGCATCAGTGAAGTCAGAATTCAGCTTTAGCAATCTCATATCTAGAGAAATTAGGATGTGTTTGTCTCCTTCTTTATACAAACCATATGTGATTCTCAAGAGTAGACTTAACTGGGGTTTTGTGGAGGTTTTTTTTTTTTATGAAATAAAAAAAAAGAAATTGAAAAAGTTTTGCTTTTTCCATAAATGTGATGTTTCCAGGTCAGTTACTTCAGTGGGGTAGAATTTTCTAAATTGAAATTGGCCAAGGAATTAGATGTCTTCTATATTTAAAGAATTGTAGATAGATCTTGTTTTGACACTTACGAATATGACACTTCCTGTCCCTTCTCTGAAAATGGCCTTTTCAGGAGAAAGAGTAAAAGGCTTGAACAGTCACAGCTACAGATGGCTGAGACCTGTCCTGTCCCTAGTCCCCTAGGACTGGGTTTCCCAAGCATCATTAGTCTCTGCACTATTTTGAAATCTTCTGGTTCTAACACTTTAGGTGGGCTAGTTATCACATTGCACATTTGCCACAGTTTAAAGGTTTCCTGCTGCAGTTAGTGCTGTTTGTAAATTACTTGTAGTTTCTAGTTGTGTGCCTCCATTGATGTTTGAATTTAAGGATGTTACTGCTTTGCTCTTTCCATGTCTTGTCAAATCTCCCTTCATCTCTTCATTGGCTAACTGGGTGATCTGTTAATGTCACCAGGCTTTTTCTTCTTACATGACACCCTGTGTAACGAGGTATTTCTGGCAACAGTGGCTACCTCGTGACAGGTTGGAGTTTACCAGGGAGCACTATCTAATTGGACAGCCTTTATGTTTTAGGGTTCTTGAACAAATTAAAATGATGCAGAGAGAAATCAGAGTTTTAATTAAAAAGAGGGAAAATACTCTTAGATATGATAATATTTCTCCCTTTCACAAATTTTCTTCTGGTATCAATGTTATTATTAACTTGCTTGTCATTCAGTAATATCCAGAGAAATAAATTCTTTTGAGTAGTTTTGAAAGGAGATTTGCTTGATGAGCTCACGAAATGGTAGTTGCATGATGTGAAGCAGTCAGTGTATTTTTTGTTAAAGCAACTAAAAATTGTGGCTGTCCTGAATTTTCTGGTTCTAGAATTAGTGGCAGAAAATAAAAAATAGGTTGGAGGAACTGAAGATAAATTTGTAAACTATTACAATAAACTTATATTAACCATTCAAATTCATAGCTGATGCTCTGGCAAATATTAATTTAATTTATATACCAATATAACCAATGTTTTGAGTCTGGGAAAGGCTTAGCCTGCAGCCTTTTATTTTGAGCATAAGAACAGCTGTACTCCAGCCTTGTGTCCCGTCTCTGACGCGAGCTGATAATTGATGTAGAGGAGAGAGTAGAACAGCAGGGCAAACAACCATGTAGTCCTGCTCCTAGGGAGTGTTCCCCAGCCTCCAGTATTTTGTGCCTCTGTTTGTCTTCTTTTTTTTCCTTTAAATATCTAAACTTTTGAAAGCTTTAGAGAAAGTTCTTCTAGAGTTTTAACTGTATGTTCTGGAATAACTTACCCTTCTGTTTTACTGTGAAGTGTTAATGAGAGAAACTTTGTTGGGAGACTATAACCTCAGCTTGGTTTTAGTCGTCAAAATATGCAGTGCTTATAGTAGTGTATCTAATATTGTAGAAAGAGGGCATTATGTTTTTCATGGGGGAGGGGGAATAAGTATGTAATACACAAAGTACACTAATGTAATACACTATACCAGTAATGATTGCTAAGGTTCTTGGCATTAACTTCACGTCTTCCTGAGAGTTGAGGACCTAACTGTAAATATAAATGGTGGACTAAATTAAATATTTTTTCTGTATGAATAGACAAGTTATTTAAAGAACAACAGTTTTTGAAACCTGCCTTGTTACCTTATGTAGTCCTAACTTTAATATTATTTTCATAATTGGTCTTTGAGGAAACTCATGCAGGACAGTAGTTTGTGTAATGCTATAAAGCATTTAAATAATAGTTTATTTATTAAAAGCTACATGCAACGAATTTTCAAGTCAGCATTGTAGATGTCCTTTGGAATGGTCCTTCAGTTTTCTCTGTGTTGAAGGTGTTTTAAGTTTGTCTCTAGGAATCCAAAGCAATTTGTGTGGCCAACCTTCAGGTTTGTTCTGTGTTCATGTTGAAGTAGTAATACTACAGCTTTACATCCTATAAAAGCTGTTAACATTTCAACTATAAAACCTGTTCTTCAGAAGTTTTAGCAGAAAAGTAACACTGTCTGCAAATTTGGCATACCAATTCACACACTAGGGATAACTAACATATTTGCAAGCATGAGCATGTAAGGATGGCTTTTCTACACATATAATCTCAGTGCCTTTTTAAAAAATAATATCGTAAGACAGTAATTTGGAAAGTTGTCCATTTTTGATCTACTGTCACAACTTCAAGCTGACTGCAACACCAGAACGTATTAATTTACTGCCACCTTTGTGCATACTTAAGAATATTATAAAATTATCCTTTAAATTTACAATTTTTATGCTCACCTACAGAAGAGAAATATCTATACAGTCACAGTAGGCGTTTAAACTTTACTTTCTTATTTACTTACACAAGGACTTATGTGCGAGTCTAGAAGTACAGAGATAAGTATGAAGGATTAGACTCCTAAATATAATCCTTATAAAAGACTTCTTTCTTCTCTGAGGTTCTAGTGATTCCTGGATCCTACTTTGGGTGTGCTGTCTTTTGCATTGCTTTCTAGTTAATAGCCATTTTTGTATATGTGAAGCTTAATTTCTCCCTGACTGATGTAGAAGGAACAGATCCTTTACTTTCTTTGCTGACTACCATGAAGGAGAGGAGGTGAGGTTTTTTTCATGTTACTGAACGACTTTCATCTATTCATAGCTTGCTTAGGCAGCGAGAGTGAAAATAATGTGAGTTCTTAGCTTTTATTTTCTTTCTGTTTTCATGAACATGAGTTACTGGAGCTTCTCTGTTCTGTTCAAAATAGTGCTTTATGTATTGTTCATATATGGAAGCTGTAGGAATCAAACTAAATAAATCCCTAGGTACATCTGCAGAAATCACTGGTTTTGGTCACGTATACTTTTCAAGGGGATGCTCTCAATTGTAAAGTTTTGTTATTAATTGTGGTTTTTTAATCTAAAATTTATGATAATTACTTGGCAAAACTTACACATCACACTATACCAGTGCAATGTATTTTGCACCTTACTGATTCAAGTGTGATAATAGACATCCTCTATTATCACTGTTAAAATTCTATCTGGCTTAGTGTTCAGTACATTTTTCAGCATAATAGTAACTACCTAAACTTGATACTATGAACAAACAATTATTTCTGTTTTTACCTTATAAATTGTGACATACTTTCAGTCTAAACATGCATTACTGTGTTTTTGAAAATCGTAGGCTGAAAGTAAACTATTCATGTGCTAATTTTTTTGAATCTGGCAAAGTGGAGTTGGTGTGTCAGTATAAATAATTCAGGAGTGATCTCTGTCATGCATTTTGCTTTTTTTATGTACCTTTCTCTTCTTCCATTGTTCTCAGAACCTGATTGTTTTTCTTCTGTGCAGTTTCCACGTTTTGAGTTAGGTGTAAATTAAGCATGCTTCATGTTATGAGAGATTACATAATTGTCCTGATTTTTTTTTTCCCCAGCAAGTTGATAGTGGCAGGCTATGCCTTCTTATTGGTGTTCCATTTCATTATTAAAGGTGTTGTTAAAAGTCTAGGTGACAGGTAATCAGTCTGCTAAAACACCTTGCATAAACACCTTTAAGTAACTGATTTTTAATGTTTCATTGCTTTCAGTAGCTGATAACTCATGACTATTTCAGTGGAAATGGAGAACAGTGCATTAATGTTTCTAGTTGGTGTGTGTTTCACTCAACTTCCTTTGTTTTGGTAGTGTATAGTTTAACAAGCCAGTAAGAGCAGCTTTGCACTATACAGATGCATAGCACTTAGACTTTAAAAATCACTAATAAATGTAGGGGTGTGTAGTAAGTTCACTAGGATCATCCATTTGTGTTGTGATTCTTCCCTTCAGTAGGAGGAAGATTGTGTTCTTAGTCAATTATTAAATGCTTACCTGTAGCAAAGTACAACTTCCTTCTTTAAGAGAAGTTTTCAGGCATATTTAATCTCTTATTTCACTTTTTGGCACTATGATTGTAGTAGGTGTGATAGCAGTTGCTAGTGCAGTCTATCACTTGAGAACTTATTTACTGTGTGTACATTGGTTACTGTTTACAGCTGCTGTCCTAGCATCTACCAAGTGATGCATATAAAACATACACTCCTTAGTTTAAGTCATTATGCCTAACTTCAGAGTTACTGAATTAATTGTGTGCTAAGCCTACTGTTCTTTTTGTTTGCTTTTTATTCAGATGTGCATAACAGAACAGCGAACGAACTGGCATGCTGCTGGCCTACTGAATGTGGTCAAACAATGCTGCTAAATCCGTCAGGGGAAAGGAGTCGTCACTTGTGCTAATATAGCTATTGCTGGTCCTGTTTCATCCCTGCATTAGATGGAGCTCTGTGGTGTTCTTTCTCTCTGCAGAATGGGTTCTGTCAGAATGCATCATGTTTCTCACTGGGGAAAAACAATGTCACAGTCCTGAAGGGGTGAAAAAATGAGTCAAGCCCTAAAAGGTCATGAGAGTTTAGAAACAAAAAACAACACAACTTTGAAGACTTGATATATGTGTGTCTATGAATTACTTTAGGCATAGGCAATCGGGGAATTACTGAGGCTAGGGTTTTAAAAACACCAGTTTCACTCTGTGCTAAAGATTATCATTATGTGTACTGGGTGTTACTCAGTTGTGGGTGAGAAACTGTGTTTGTTGTAACAGAAATACACAGAACAAAGATATCTGCAACTTCAAAGTGCTTGGTGTCCAGAAAGACACATACACAGAAAATGATCAACAGGTAATGACCAGCAAGCTAAGCTGTTATTGCAGAACACAAGTGTGCTGGCTTGAATTTTTTGTGTATTTAGTTTTTAGATGAGATTTGAGGCAAAGTGGCTTGTGCACATTAATAGAAGTAAAAAAGTCTGACTTTTTTCTAATTACTCTCTTCTGGAAGAGGTACCTCCTGCTTCTACTGTCTGTGAATGGCTCAGTGGCACAGCCACTTCTGTGTGGATTTTTCTAAGACATTAGTATACAGTTTCTACTGGTATCCCAGTAGAAAACTATGTTAGCCAAAAGAATTAAAAGTATTCTGCTGAAATAGTTAACTGGCAGAATCATTTTAATGTGAAGTCGATGGGTGCTGGAGTAGTATAAAGGATAGGGTGTGTCATGCAGACAGAAAGAAAGCGAGGGAAGGGGTTGTGCATCTTTTGGCACAAGAAAACTCTTAAAATCAGCCGAGTCATTTTGCACAACTCCACCCTTAGAATCACCATGGGAAAGAATGTGAAGATACTTGGTTATCGCTATAGGCCAGGTTGAGATGAGTTGACCTCTCAGTAATAAATTAGGTAAGTCAGGAAAAAACAGACTTTTCAGGGTCTTAAAATTATAACATAATATTTTTTTTTATTATTTTTTTTAGATAGAAAAGCAAGAACTTCTGAAGAGCTAAAGAGTAAGGGTTAATCAGAGCAATGGTCTGAACTGGGGTCCTTTAAAAAACAAAACAAAAAAACCAAAAACCAAAACCCACAAGAAAACCCCACCAAACAAAAACAGAAATCCTTGTCAACACCAGCATGAGCTGTTAAGCCTGACAATGAAATGTTAAGGCCATGGTATTTCTTCTTTTGGGAGATCAGTCTCTGATTTTGTGCCATGTTTTTTCCATTTCTGCATTGATCCATGTTCTTCAGCATTGTTGCATGAGATTTTGTGACAGGGGGATATGTAGTGCTGGATCTGATCTTTGATTAGAGGAAAGCCACATGGCTTACTTGGTAGAATCTAGAATGTATTTAGTCGATTTTCAAGCCCATTCTAATATAAGGGGCAGACTATCAAGAGACTATATCTCCATTTGTGAAGTCACATTATTTTGTTTAATTTCTTTTTCATCTGCAGTGTGTGAAGTTCTGTTAGGCCTGCCTCCCTTCCCTGTTGGCTTTATTTTTAATATAAATGAGTAACTTAAGTAACTAAATTTTCTACTTTTCTAATATATGCTGCATTTCTAGAATAGGAAAAACAGGATAGCCAGTCTTGCCTTATAGTTTATATGTCACAATTATTTTGTTAACTTTTTTGGAAGAGAATTTTTGCAAGAAGGTTGTTTTGAAGTTTAAAGCCAGACTTGAACTGACAAGGCTTGACCAAAAAAGCTTTTGTAATCTTCATTCTTTTTGAAGTAGAATGCTGTTAGAGGTATTTATGTCTTTACTGTCTTGTTTTTTTCTACAGCACTAGTGTTGTTGATGTAATTGAAGTGTGAGTCAGCTAACTTGATGTATTCATATTACCAGTTTGATAGTGGAAATGTCTGTCAAGTTCCTAATTTTCTCACAGTGTTTTAGATCTTAACTGGAGTCCCCACTTTGCTTCAAATTACTTACCTGCTAGTAAAGCTTCTAGAAAATACCTGTCTGATCTGCTAAGCACTACAAAGATGTTTTTCTTCAAACTTTTCTGTTCTTCTGGAAAAGTTTTTCTGAGCAGAAAGAGAAAATTTGAGGAAAAATTGCTATACCTGCAGTTTCTCCCACACATGTAGAGTAAAATGGTTTTAGTGCATATTTTGATTAGGAAGCCTTGTTATAAAGGTCTGCCATTGCTACAGAATTGTTAACATTGGATGTGGTAGCATCGTAATGTCCTCCTGTCTTCACATGCAAATTGGCTGCCTTTCTGCAGGGCACACCTCTCCTGCTTCTGCGTTAGCACCCGCTGTGTCAGGTAGCTGAGTAGAAACATTCACTGCCAGTGACCTACAAGAGGTTTCCTGGGCTAGTCTCATGGTCTTTCCTCTCCATAAAGTGAGCTTCGTTTCAGTACAGGTTTACCTTGAGAATGTAGCCATCTGCACGTTCAGTATTAAAAGTTAAAAACATATTTCCAGTAATTTTGAAAAGTTAAGGATTCTTGCTGCTTATTCTCCAGGGAATTGAAGTAGAACATTCTGGAGAGCTCTAAGGATGTTCACCTGGGATGTTTCTTGTGTAATGAGATGTGCTACAGGTCCAAAAGTGGTGTGATCCAGGGAAATTCCCATCCATTACCCAAGGCAGGCCAAAGCATAGAAATCAGCCAAACTGTATTTTCAGAGAAACCAAATTATAAGGAAGTTATTTCCCTCTCCTGTTGTGTTCCCTTGAAATTGGGGACTATGATGTAAACCATTTGTAATATTGTAACTATCCCAACCTCCTTGTCTTCAGTGTTGCTCTTGTTCTCTTCTTTCTATGGCTTGCGCTGTTGCAAACCTCTCAAACCAAGTTAAGCCCTGTAAAAGTAAACTATGCAGAGGAATCCTAAACTTGAGATTAATCTGGTAAGATTTTCACTGTCTCTAATTTACGTGAGCATATCAGAGATTATTGCATTTTTTTGTCTGGGCTGGGCGCAGGGTTCAGAGAGATGCGCGCACATGTTCCAACCTAAATTCAAAGTTATTGGATGCTTGGTTTCACTATGCATAGTGTTCTACAGTGTAGCATCTTGCAGCTAATCAGTTTAATTGTTTTCAACTTCATTGGCTGACAGGCATGATCTTCATGGACTACAGTGGGTTTACAGGTTTACACACCTTAATTCAGGTGCCTATCTGTAGGTGTCTTAATCTTTTAATACTATCTGGTATTCCTGATAGTAAGTGCAAGTACAGAGTCTTGTTGTTCCAAATATGTTCTGGATATGTGCTGATGAGATTGTTGGTTGTGTGTGCTTTTTCAAATTCTTAATTCTTAATTCAAATTCTTTTTCAAATTTTTAAACTACTGAAGTTGATTTAAAAAAAAAAAAGAAAAGAAAAAACCAAACCAAAACCCAAAAGAACTCAGCTTGGTTTGTAGAGGGGTGGTGAAGAAGGTGCTTTCTTTACAGTTTTGACACTTTTGATTTCCTTTGTATTATCACAGAATGGTTGAGGTTGGAAGGGACCTGTGAAGGTCATCTAATCCAACCACCCTGCTCAAGCAGGGACTCCTACAGCACATGAACCAGGATTTTGTCCAGGTGGTTTTTAATATCTCCAGGGAGGGAGATTCTACAACCTCTCTGGGCAACCTGAAATATTATGAAAAATAAATATCCTTTCAGGATGAACAGGGAATTAAAAGACTATGTATATGCCAAAAATTTGGATGAAGCTGCTCATACTGCAGTGGGAAGCAAGTTTCTTTTACTTAAGTTAGTGTGGGGGACCACACACTAAACCCTTCTCTGTGCTGCTTTCCAGATGTCTGGTGTTTGGACTCTTCACACTTCTAAAGACTTCATTTTATGTAATGCAGTGGGGGTTTTTTTAGGTAGTGTAATACTTTCTAACAGTTCACATCCCCAGCGTAGCCTTGGTGTTTAATTTGTTTCAAACTACAGTGCTGTTAATAGTGTTTTTGTAGTGCTTATCACACAGTGGCCAATCCAAAACTGCACTAGAACCCTGCAGTCAAGCATCTCCCTTTTAGAACTGTCCTTGTGCAATACCAGCCTGTACGGAGCTTACTGCAGTCTCTGCTACAGGAGCTCTGCGCGCAGCTTTCTCTGCCCAGCCCCCTCTGTGCTGCTCGTCCCATTCTGCCTCAATTCCCAGCCTTATTTATTCCCAAAGATGAGACCATATTGCCTTTTCTAACCTTGTTTGGTAATCCCTTTCCATTTCCCAGTGGAATGCAGTGCCATCAGTTGGTGTCTGAGTGCTAGTTTGTGGATTTTTTGGGGTTTTTTGGTTGGGGTGTTTTTTGGTGGTTGTTTTTGGTTGGTTGGTTGTTTTCTTTGTTGGGGTGGTGGACCCTTAGGAAGAAAGGAGATGATGTTCCTAGTCTTGCTTGTTTACCTTGTAGTTCATTCCCCATGTAACTGAAAAGTTGTAGCCCTCTAGTAAATTTAGGGTGACTGTGGACAGAGATTAATATGGAAAGCAGAAAAGAGTCCTGTCTTCCCAAAATCCCACCCCTTAGGAGGGAAAAAGGAAGCAATATGGTGTGTCAGTAACGTTATATTTTATTTGCATCTTTAAGTTTACTTCTTGCATTTACATTACAAGGGGGTTAAAGGGTAAAGCTGTTCAGTTACAAGCTGTTAGGATTGGAGTTTCAGACACTAAGTGAATTTCTTTCAGTAGTAGATCTAAGGTACTGATGAAAATCTGCTTTATAATGGGAATCACTTTCCTCCGTGGGCTTTTGTTCTAGAGAACTTGGGTATACCTGATTTTAGTTCTAAACATAAATCAAATCGACACCTCTTGAGGTGAAAATGATCTGCATCCTTAATTAAGACCATCCTGGTACCTTTTATATTTAGGAAACTGCATGTTGAATGCATGTTTAGATTTTTTAAATTATTTTTTCTAACTATATCTGCTAATAACCTGTTTTATTTTGCAGAACCCTGTGATAATATGAGAGAGATTCTCCAAAATGTGGCCAAATTACAAGGAGTTTCAAATATGAGAAAACTTGGTCACTTGAATAATTTTACTAAGGTAAGAGCTCAAATGGTGTCATAGAACAAGTGATCATACAGGCAGAATATTTTGTGTGTGCTCTATCAGACATTGTCTGAGAGATCCATGGAACAGCTTAATATCATGGAACAATACTTGAAATCTACATACTGTGTGAGAGGAAAGGAGCAGAGAAGGACAAGCAGATATATGAATGCATGGTTATACTGAAGTTTGTCTACGTGTCCTACTGGATGAATTTTTGTAGTATTTTAGTGCTTAGAAGCCTGTAATATCTCCCAGTTAATGGCTGAAGTTGCACAAATAGAGCTAAGTATTGATTCCACAGAATTGAATAAAAAATGTGAAATGTCAGGCTCTCTGCATGTAAACTAAAAAAGTATGCTGAGGAGGAGGACTGTATCAATGAGCATGGGAGGCAGTGGTTTAGGCACTAATGGAATAGCAACTGTCAAGTTTCACTACAGTTTTCATAGTGAAAAAGATTTAAAGGGGAAATTTCTAGAAGAGGTCAGTGTTGCTGATTTTTGAGGTGTCTTTTCCAAATATATGCTTCTGGATCATGAGAATGTGACAGATATGTGCCCGAAAATACAATGTGTATGTTGCAAGCTGACATTGTGAGCTGACAGGAGGTAAGAATTAAAAACTTAAGGCAGAGTGAGAGTGTAGGCTGAAGAAAGAGGCCATGAAAGGCCTTCAGAAGCAGAGCAGGTACCATTTTTTGGTTATATGACGAATCTGTGAAGAGGAGCAGAGAGGACTGATGGGAGGTGGGCAGGGAGTGAGGAAAGGGATGTTTGTAGCGTACTGAATGGTTGTGGTTGGGCCAGTGTTCCATTTGTCAAGGCAAGGCATGTTGCAGTCAGTGAGTGAGGAGACACTGGAGCTTCACTGCGAGTTTTAACTGACTGGGTGGGCTGATACTCAGAAGAAGCTGGTAAGTTGTACACCTTTCTGATAGTGCACCACAGATAGGGCAGTATACCTGAAGATGAAACCCAGGTTTCTGAGACAGAGGATGGATCTTGCAGTTAGCAGTAGCTAAGAAACAAGGTAATAGTGGAGAATTTTGTGGGTAAAGGAAGGTTTAAATTATTGTTGTTGTAGATGAGCTGATAACAAATCATTAAGTAAGATAACCAGAACACTGGCAGTTTTGAGACAATCTCAAGTGAAAGAACAAATGCTCAAGGGCAGGTTTGGGAAACTAATTGGTATGAGAAGGACAAATGTGTGTGATAATCTTTGAAGTAGGCATGCTTCTTGGCTATTACAAGCACTCCTTGTGAGACTGAACAACATGCTAGTGCTGGTGTGTAAGATTTAGTTAGCAGGAGGATGAGTACTAAGAAAAAAATCACAATAGCAAATAAATTTATCTTTTAGTGCATTATTAACAAATCTGTAAATGCTCCTCTCTTTGGGTTGGTTCAGAGGACATGTAGGTGCATAGCATTCACTGAGGAACTGAACTTACATACTCTGAAATCTTTCCTTTGGGTCATTGTCTTATTGTATCTGTCAGTCTGTCAGACATCCGCCATTGACGGAATGCTGCTGTTTTTATTGAGATTCCAAACTGTGTTGCAAGGAAGCCCTTTATTTTGCTAGAAAAGGCTGATGGATAGCTGTGTTTTCTTTTTGTACTAATCTGTAAACTGTTAAATGTGAATGCTTCCAAATTCTCTAGTTGCCTTCAAATTAAAGAGCTGAATTAGGTTTGCAGATGAGCGATTCCTAGTGAAAAGTCAGTATTTGAAACTGTAGATCTTAAAACAGTGTTTATTTCCAACTGAAAATCAGATGTCAAGCACCTATAAACGTGGTAAATTAGAAAATTTGCATACTGTAATTCAAGGATGAACCAAAAATTCTTTTTAAAAGATAGTTTTGAAAAATTTAGTAATTCCATAACTTAATATTTTAAGAATTTGTTCTTTATACTGGCCTGGTGTTAAAATTGGAAAATACTTTAAAAAACACAAGGAAGATTTTCATAAATTGGACTTAAGATTGGCAAGAAATGATGAATTTGTGAAAAGCAACATACCAAAATTAAATATAACTTGGAGATGGAGAATGGTTTTGATCCTGAATCATAGTAACCCTGTATGGGAATCATCCTACTATATTTAATATTTATCACTTGTTCTTTATTAATCTCCCTGGAATAATTTGCTTATACGTTTGATTTTGAAAACTCTTCCTATTTTTGTTTGGACTGAAATGCAGTTATGAAAAGAGAATAAAAATTGCCAATTCTATTCTTCTGCCTTGTGGTTGGAACAACTCTGTGTTTTTCTTTACAGTGTTTAAAAGTGAAAGCCTGAAGCTTGGGGGAGATTATTTTATTTCCTTTTTGCTCTCTGGTCTTCTACCATGAGTTGATAATAGTCTCAGTTCCTCCTTTGCAAGATAGGAGTGTGCGGAAGACAGATGTGCTAAGAGCTGAAGATGTTTATATCCTGTCTTGGAATTATATTGAAGATGAACTTGATTTATCTGTAAATCCTTGCATTTTGTGGTCCATTTTTTGAAAAGCTACTAGTTGTCTAGGTTATTTGTCCCATGGAGAGGGAAAGTATCTTTGAAATTTTTTTTAATAGCTTATTTCTGATAAAATAATACAGAAAATCTATAAAATCTGGTGCTAGAAATATTTTTATTCTTAAAAGAAAATGTCAGCACCAGTCTCAGCAGTTGCTCCCCACTGCCTCATATTTTTCCTTCAAAGACTGGGCAACATTTAGAAGAAATGCTGTATTTAAAGAAGTACTGTTCTACATTTTTGGTTAGGGGAAGCAAAATGTTTGTATTTATGTGGAAATAAGTAATGTAAGTTAGTGGGAACTCTTCTGACAGAGATCATGGTAGACATTCTGTTTTGTATTAATTTCAAGATACCTGAGGTATGTTATGTTCTGGTTTCTTTCCTTGAAGAAGACTGATTTTTAAGGTGGGGTTTGTTTTGTGCCCTACCCCCCTCTCCCCCCCTTTTATTTAAGGAGAAGGAAAATAATCACACTTTAAAAATTACTTAACTAGACTCCAGGCGTTTATGCAGAAGTAACACACTTTACATAAAATTGATTAAAAATAATGGTAGTCAGCAGAATTTGTTACTTTATGCAAGAATGATATTGTAAGGCAGGTATTTTATATTAAGCTTTCTTGCCTAAAAGATGTGACTTTTTTCATTTGTCTTTCCTTTCAAGAGTATATTAACTAGTGACATTCAGGTCCCTACAACACTCATACTTACTGAACAAAGTATGCTGTATACATGATATTTTACAGAGACTTGCATTTCACTAATCAAATTTTATCTGGTACTTATTAGTAAAAACCTTAATGTTTGTATTCTTGGCTCTTTGGCTGCAGAACATGGGCTGTTCTTGCCAAGCAGGTGCTGTTAACATGTTTTCTGCTCCAAGAAACTAGCTTTCCTAGTCTGATCATACTTAGGCTACGGAAAGGTACGTTTTGTTGGGAATTGCAGCTGTGGCAGACTGAGAAATTTTTCTCTTAATCTGCTGCTCATCATATAATAAGTGAAGCTGCAGTTTTGTGGACAAAAACACTTAGAAAGTGTTGCCTAATCTGTATTAGGCAAAAATATTTTTTTTACTTTCAAGCTGCCTGTATCACTATTTTACCTAATTTTTCTGAATTTTGACCTGAAAACTGTTTGAGGATTTGACCTTTGGTAAATGGTCAGTGACACTTTCAGTTGACACAGTAGTTCGCAAGCTTGGTGTGTGCCTTTGGCTCCAGTAAACTGAGTAGGATTAACCATCTTTCGTCTGTATGGTTGGCTACAGAAGGCAAGCACCTTGAAGTTTCCCAGCTTCTTCTGATTAATACCAAAACACCATTATTATTTCTGTGGGGTTTTCCCCACCCCCATAAGAAGTAGTAAGTGATAAATTACTGAAAACCAGAAGGAACTGTACAATTGCATTTGCCTAGTGGAAAATATCTTTTGGATTTGAAGTATACATTTAGAATCCTTTATTATAGAAAGTTTATCCTACTGTTAGCTTCTTAGAGATGTTTTATACCTTTTTCAACCTAAAAGCCTATTTAAATAATGAACAGAAAAAAAGATCCACAGATGTTATTGTAGGGATTCCTATTTTTCATTCAAAACCAAAGGTGCTACTTTAAGGATAAAATGAAACTTAATCTGTTTTAGCTTAAATTTAGCAATTGAATACCATCAGTGACATAGAAAATTGTAGTTTCAATCTGCTCAAAACTACTTCTGTCATTATTTAATGAGGCTCTACTATTCTGCGTTATCTATCTGTTAGCTTTTGACCATGCTGCTAAATTTCATGAGGATATGGATTGATTTGGGGGCTATAGAGGCTTTCACAAATTCAGCCCCTGTCTGTCTGATTTACACTCTGTCATTGAAGAGTCTTAGCTGTCCTCTGCAAAACCCAAGTATCTACAGTATCGACTGACTGTAACATTCATTTTCCCATGAACCACTATGGGCCAAACTTAAAATCTTGTGATGAAGTCTGTAGCAGATAGGAACAGAACATCTGCTTAGGGGCATTCAGCTGTGGAACAAACCTGGAGAGCTAATGGGTCTAAATCCAGAGTCTGCAGTTTCATAGGGGCTTCTCTTAAGACTACAATCTGCTAAGTAGCCTCTTCATAAATATTATTAATGATGGTTCAACTGTATTTCTGAAATTACAATATAATAATTACATTTTGGATGCCTATAATCATATAGTACTTTTACCTAGCAATTGCTCTGACTGTTCTGTTAAATATAAATTTGAATGGTCTCAGTGTGCACTCAATTTGTGTATGCTGTTGACCTCCTGTGGTTTTCTTGTTTTGAGCTACTGTTTCCAAGACATGTTTATGTGTTACTCATATTGCTATGACTCATCCAAATAGCATGAAAAACTCATAGCTGACAGTAAACATGAAAAAAAACCTTCACTGTAAGTTAGTCACTGTCTGGTCTAGCAAAAGTACCATTTTGTCCTAATATTAAATCATACCTTCAAAGATTCTGTGCTATTCCCATTCATTTACTATTAATCATTTAGGTTGGAAAAGACATTTAAGATCATCAAGTCCAACCGTAAACCTAACACTACCAAGTCCACCACTAAACCATGTCCCTAAGTGCCACATCTACACATCTTTTAAATACCTCAAGGGATGGTGACTCAGCCATGTCCCTGGGCAGCCTGTTCCAATGCTTGATAACACTTTCAGTGAAGAAATTTTTGCTAATATCCTGTATAAACCTCCCTTGGCGCAACTTGGCGCAGATATAAAAAATTTTGAATTTTAGATATGACTTATTGGCATCTTTAACAAGCAAAGTATACTCTGTGTCTTTTTGGGTATATAGATTTAAAAATACAGAAAATATATTTTGTATATATAAAAATACATACATTTTACGTGAGATATGCAAATACACTTTATATTTTTCATATATGTAATTCTAGGCGTTTACATGATACGAGAACCCATTGCCATTTTAGTGAAATATAGCTTTGTATAGCGAACAGCAGATTTTAGTGTTCAGGTACTGAAAGCATGGAGACCAGCTGAACAGTATCTTCTTTATGGCAGCTTCCATGACTTTTTTTTTCCCCCTGCCTTTTAAACATATACAAAACCAACCTTACTTTTGCCAATTTTTTTGGGTTCCTAAATAAACACAATGGCTCAGCCTTCATAGGTGTATTTTCTAGCTGCCTTGTATATTTTTCTGCTACACTTTTTCCAGTTCGTCTGCACCCAAAATTTTGTTCTTCATGCAGTTTTGAGAGGGGCCTGTGAGGTGGGAAAAAAGGTCTTGGTCTCAGATAATGAATCCTATTAGTATTTCCAAAGGTAAAATTTCCTTTCCCCCCAACTTTTTTTGATGACATCACATTAACTCATTTAATTTATAGCTTCCTCTAACTTCTAAATCTTGCTTTCCTTTTGAATTTAAAAAGGAATTTAACATTCTGAATGTTTCTTGGACATCTTGTATTTATCTGCTGTACTCCTTTCAGTTTTCATGTGTCTCTTAATATGTCATACATAGAATCACGTTGAAGGATGTGAAATGCTGTTCCTTTTATTTAATTGATTTTCTTATTGAGTTTGGGCACTCCTTTCAAAACACTGAAACATTTTGAATTCTGATCTTGCTGTCCATCTTTTAAATTCTTTTCTAGCTAGAAATCCTGTAAGCACTCTACCATGTGTAAATTGCAAAGAAAACTAACATGTAAGTAAGGGTGACCCACTGGAATGGGAGTAAACTAATAACTGAAGTAGCTGATCTTGTACTTACTTTTCTTAGCCAATTTTATCTGTTTATTCCCTGTAAAAAAAATATTTCACATGTATGCACAGATACCATAGAACACTTTGATAATACACAACAGCGGCTTTCTCAAAAATGTTTTTTCCTACGTCAGAATTACTGTTCTGTGGGTTTTTTTTAAATGAGGAAAAAAGACTGAGGATAATCTAGTGTGGTAAACTAGGATTTCTTATTTGTGTCTGGGATGGAATGATGGGAAGAGGTTTAGATGTGTAAATGATGAGCCTAAACAACAGTCGATGTACTTGTCTGAAACTGAACAATGAACTGTTTTTACTCACTATCTTCTCACACTGTTTTGCTTACACTCTGCCAGCCAATTTTCACAGTTCATAAGATGTCAATGGAAATGCTAAAGCAGCAGTGGTGGCCTTAGGCAGTCCAACAACATGGCATAAAAATAGATTGATGCTAGGAAGTGACATGCTGTCATAACCTGTTAATGCAACAATCATCTATTTTTATTATCACTTAAATTTGAAAGGTGGGGGGAAAGAGGTTATGTAATAACTTTCCTTATGTTTTATAATCATCTTTGGATGCTGTTACGAAAAATGCAAAATCCAAAATATTTCAATTAACTTTGATAATTTGAGCCCAAATATGGAACTGATCCAGGCAAGTTTAGTAATCTATCTAATGAAAAACTTTGGATTTCAGCATTATCACTATGCATTTTTTTTCACAATTTGAAAAATAATCCGTGAATGATCCTTGGGAGAATTTGTACTTGTTGAGCATAAACTTAAGTATTGTTTGAATTTAAACCATCATACTATAAAATGAGTTTACTGAAAATTGGAGTTGCTGTGCAATATGCTGGTTTTTTAGGTGGAGGTAAACAGCTGAATGGGAGCATGGAACATGTTAAATATTTCAGCTTATAGTAGCCTTAATTTGTTTAGTTTATTATAAATTTATTACTGTTAGCAGTAAATACATACAAAGAACATGGCACAGGATTTGATATATTTTAATACTTTCAGAGCAGGGGTATTCACTAGTTAGCACAAACACTTCCTGAATTCCTCACTGAGGAGAAACTGTTAATACCGTACTAGCTCAGAACAGAATGCATGCCTGTTCTGAAAAAGGAGGACAAAGTGCAAAGCTATTGCAATCAGTATTAGTCACTTGAGTTTTGGAAGTGCTTGGAAAACTGCTTTGGGATTTGGACATAATAAAGTATTTTATAATTTCAGCTTGGGTGTAGTAAATGAGATTAGTAGGAATTCCTGTGTTGCTAATGCAAAGGAGAACAGCATCAACTCTTCTTATAGAAGAGACTTTTCCCTTACTCAAGATGCTAAAACATCAGCACACCTTAGACTGTTCCTTTTGAGATTGGTTTTGGATGTAAAAACTGCACATGTAAATCTTCAGTCTTGGGCTCAGAATGGGTAGATATGGTTGAAATGTTCAGAATTTCTAAGTTTATGGATGTCTCTTTCTATGCATAAATTCAACCTTTGCTTTGATTTTTTTCAGAGGTACAGCTTCTGTGGAACTGATATCAGGCCAAATGTCAGTTGCAGGACACTTAACCGTTGTCAGCACCATCTTATGTTTTTCTGTGCCTGTGCTGCTGTGACGAAATGTGACAGTGGACCTTCAGTGTCTATCTTTGCTTCAAAATTCTTACCTGAGTCCTCTTTTTAAATGCAGATGTGCTTTGACTTCAGTCTTTTTCATCTCTGCTCAGGTTACCAATTGCCCAACTAGTACTTCTTCCAAAAAGAGTTTAAAACCAACCAGAGGTTTTAATCAGCTTAAAACCTCCAGAAACTCCAGAGGAGCAATCTGGAGTAGAAAAACTGAATGGTGGGCAGCTTACACAATTGTGCAAACTTTTCTCTAATATGAGAGGCCAGAGGTTTGTGTGTGTCTGGCATATATAGCAACAGAACACTGACAGCAGAAATTCTCAGGGAAGTCTGAAGTTGGTGTTCTTCCCCTTGCCATCAATGAAGTTCCTCAGGTTTCCTTGAAAACATTGCCAGCAGTCTTCAGTTTTACATAGTTGCTTTTAAAGAGTTATAAATAATTGATGTTTTATTTTATTTTCAGCTTCTTTGTAACACTGGCCATGCTGAAGAAAAGCTAGGTTTTACATATGACAGCATCATAATATGGTAAGTAGTAAGGACCACTAGAGCAGTATTTGTACTTTAATTGTTCTAGGTGCAATTAAATCAGTTTTATTTGTATGTTCGAGCTAGTATTTTGTATTTCCAGTATGTTTGAAATTTCATAACACAAATGTATATCTCACAAATATTTTAATGAGTAAAATCAGGAATACATTATTCACTTTCAGTCGAAGAGGCGGGGGGGAAACGTCCAAGTTAAAAGTCTGGGTTTCTTCATTATATTCCTTATAGGTGTAAGAATACCTCTGTATGAGTACTTACAGAAAACACTTGTAACAATGTACTCCTACAGAATTTAGAGCATACTTCTGATGTAGAATCAGGATTCAAAGATAAATATTTCATGTTAATTTGGTGTCTATATATGAGTTCGTAGGATTTCTTTCCCTGCTACTGAAGTACTCTGTGTACTTTCAGGTGGAATTTTCCTATATTTTTGTTACCACTTCTAACAGTGAAAAGTAACTATATGCTTATTTCCAGTACTTTGTGTTTTTTACACAGACACTGGTATATTTCATGGAATAATTTGGGTTGGATTGGACCTTTCAAGGTTATCTAGTCCAAACCCCCTGCAATGAGCAGGAACACCTTCAACTAGATCAGGTTGCTGAGGCTCTGCATTGATGGCAGAAAAAACTAAGATCTAGTATTTAGTATGATTTTGTGTTCTTTCAATTTATATATCTGACTTAGGAAAGCAAGCTTAAAAAAGCTAGTCACTTTTTAAGCAAAATGTTGGGAAAACTTAAGTAACTTCTTGTGGAAGTACTCTTGTTTCTTAAATAAAACTAATTTTCCTTGCTAGGACTAAAAAAAAAATTTCAAGGTTAGTGTATTTTTGTGAATGCGTATTTTGCTGTGTGCTTCAATAGGTTATCATCTTCTGATCTTATTTATGTAATCTATTATAGTGCTTTATGATGGGACTAAACATCACTTAAGAGTATAATTTCAAAATTCAGAGTTCTTTACCAAGTATTTTTAAATACAAGTCTAAAAAGTTTATGTAAATACTAGTGCTTGATTTTATAGGAAGAAGCTTGCAGAAAGTTACACTAATCCAAACATAATTACAGATACTGATAAGGAAGAGATAAAAATGTTCTCAGCAGACACATGATGAAAAATAGCCCCCTACTTAGAAAAATGCCAAAAATGGCTCCTTAAAAAAATAAATACATAAAGCAGGAAAACTACCTTGGTTAGTGTTGTTACTTTGGTATGTACATGAGAAGAAAACTTTTTTATACATATATGTAGATATTCTTCTGTAGTGATACTTTTCAAACTTGAGGATACCACCCAAGTACTCACATTTTAACAACCATAACCATGCTGATTGGTTGTTCTTCAGAAATATTTGTAGGATGAATCACTTTCATGAAATATAGACTTTTCAGGCAAATTTAAAAATTTTGGTCTACAGAGTTACAGCCATTCTGCAGAAGTACTTTGTTTGCAGATTATTCTGCTATACAGCTATTCTGAGTAATTTGCAAATACTGAGATTTTTAATTTTGGAAATGACCTTCAGGTAAGCTAGGTACATATATTCCTCTGGAAATAACATGCAAATTCTGTAATTTGTTCTGCTGATGTTCTCAGCATTATCTTAGATTTCTGTAGGAAAACCTTTTTGTTCTACAGAACAAATTTGTTTTTCTTTTGAAAACATGAAAAAGTATTTGGATGCAAGAAATATTTTGAGTTTTCTGCATTTGTGAAGTATGAGTGGCTAACCTTAAAACTTTAAACTATAAAGGAATAAATTATTTCAATAATAATTATGAATTTCCTATTAAGTTCTAGGTTTTGGGGTAAGTAGCCTTGATAAGATACTAATCCAAACCAAAGACAGTTGAAGTCTGCAATAGTTGCAGTTATCAAATTAGAGATCCAGTTTGTAGAACTCGCTCTCTCTTTAGAGTTTTGTTAGTCCAGGTGCCTAATTACAGTTTCTTCCTGCCAGCAGATGGAGATAATAGTGACACATTTTGTGTCATTCCCAGTGTAGATGGGTCTTCCGAGTTCCCAGAGCACCATACCATTGACAGATGAGAGGAAACCTTGAGCCATGAAGAAAATGGTTGGTAGACCTCAGAATCCTTTGAGGTCTTTTAGTAATGTGCCAAGAGGCTTTGGCCATAAAAGCAAAATTCAGAATATTCACAATTAACTGACTGGATAAAACAGATTTGTCAAAACCATTGTTGTCTTTCTGTAGTGAGTAGATGAAATGCTTTAGAAAAAGGTGTGAGAATGATCCTGTAATAGATAGTGAATATCCTTTCTTACTGCATCATTTGTTAGTTCTTCCAGACTGTTACCAGTCTTAATGTTTATTAGCTTTAAAGCTGTTTTAGGGAGTTATTCTCATTTCTGCAGTAACACTTACAATACTAGGCAAGTAATATTGTGCTTACTTTCTCTTTTACACAATCATGATGCCTTTTTTGGCATTCTCAGACACAGATGCACATGGAGTGCACATATCAAAGTAACTTTCTGTATCTGATTGCTATTTTGGACTCATGTAGTATGGGTTTATAACACACTTTTGTCTTGATGTGTGTTAAGGCACATCTTAACAATCTTGAGTTTTCTTCATCTTGTTAACTATGCATACAGATAATCTTTAGGTGCCCTTGAAGTTTCTCATAACCCTATCCAATTCTCATTAGTATAAGCAACTTTGCCCTCTCTATTTCTCTGTGCCCTACCCCTTCCCCCCCTGCCCCTCGGCCCCCTTCCTCCAAATCAATAATTTTATATTAAATACTTCCTAGAAAAGGAGATTGTGAACCTGGATAAAATCGGGACAAAAAATTATCAGGATAAAAGTTTTCCATTCACCTCCGCTCTTTGAATTAACCTTTTCAGATTTTGATTTTGAAATTACTTTTCATCACTATAATATCTTTATATCCCTTAATACAACGTCTAGCAACACCTTATGCCTTTTTATACACCATTGTAATAACTTCTTTCAAAAGATTAGTAGAATGTAGTTTGTGTAAACTCTTCTGGGTGCTTCACATGGCTAATCAGTTTTATTTTAAGATGGTTTTATTTTAAGATAATAAACAGTCCTCTGGATGCTCTTTGGAATCTTTTTTGTGTAGACCTGTTTATCACCTTTTCTCTGCCTTGGCCACTACCATTTATAATATGGTGCTAGTGAATAAATGTAGATAGTTCATATTAATGTTCTTTACAAACACTTAAATGTGAAGCTTGGTTGATCGCTGACAATACTGATAGATTTCTTCCAGTTCTTCCATAACTTTCATTTCTTACTCTTAACTCATGTTTTGTATAATAAAAAAGACTTTAGGATAGGAATCTTCATGCGGATCTCTGAATTAGTATTAAGAAAATGCTTGTTTCTGTCACACCTCTTATTTGCCTAGTTCCTTCTCCTTTTCCAGTGAGTCCAATTTAATTTTTTAGGTTTTCTCCTTGTGGTACAGCTGAGAGGTCAGAATATGCAGACACATAGACATGCACATAGGCTTTTCCTACTTTTTTTTTTTTGTCTTTTTGTCCTACATAATCTTCATTGTCCTTATAATGTCAGGTTTCTGTCAGGTTTTTGCAGTTCAGTTACTGACTGGTGGGTTTTTTGTTTAGTTTTGGTTCAGCCTTGTACACTTCTATATGTCACTGCTTTCACTGGACCTGTGTGGATTTTTATGGCCTTTATTTTAGATCTGTTCTGGCTAGCTATATATTTTCATTGCTTTCTCACTATTTAAAAATAGTGACACATCCCTTTTTGATACCTTCTCCTTTTGGATGTTGAATCTCATGATGGTGTTTTCCTTTGTAGTGATTTCACTGTTGCCAATTCTTAAATTGGCTTCTGTCTACAAATTAGGAGTATACTCCTCTTGTGAGTTGTAGAACAAGCTTTCAAAGCATTAATTGCTTTTGAGAAACTATTTGTCTAAAGATTATTTTGGTGTGTGATTCAAGAAGTGCTTTCCTCTCAAAGATAAAAGTAACATACTTTACTTGATATGGGGAAGTAATCCAGATTCAGTATTTGACTGTCCTAATAAGAAATGTCATGGACAGCAACAACAGTGTTTGTATGAGTAATGGGCATCTTCTGCCCTAAACCAAAACTCTGCTGAATCGTCTTAAACTGGCATATCCAAACCAACAGCAAATTGCAAGGTAGAAGTCCAAATAGAAAAATACTGGTGAGTAGAACAGTCTTACGTGCTCTTGCCTCAGACTGCCATGTCTGCAAAGCTACAAAACTAGAAACAAAGCATGATTCATGATTTACAGAATACCCATTATCTACTCCGCACAACTGAAGAGTTACTTGTCTGCTTTTCTTGAATTACTTTGGAAATAAATCTCTGCTCTAGTTCAGCGTTTTTTACAGGAAGAGTTTTTTCTTAACTTCACAGTATCACAGAATGGTAGGGTTTGGAAGGGACCTCTGTAGATCATCTAGTCCAACTCCCCTGCCAAAGCAGGATCACCTAGAGCAAGTGGCACAGGACTGCATCCAGGCGAGTTTTGAACATCTTCAGAGAAGGAAACTCCACAGCCTCTCTGGGCAGCCTGTTCCAGTGCTCTGGCACCCTCAAAGTAAAGAAATTTTTTCTCATGTTTTGGTGGAAAGTCTTGTGTTCCAGAGAAGGAGACTCCACAGACTCTCTGGGCAGCCTGTTCCAGTGCTCTGGCACCCTCAAAGTCAAGACGTTTTTCCTTGTCTTCAGATAGACCTTCCTGTGTTCCAGTTCATGACTGTTGCTCCTTGTCCTGTTGCTGGGCACCCCTGGAGAGTCTGGCCCCATCCTCTCAACATTCACCCTTTAGGTATTTATAGACATTGATGAGATCCCCTCTCATCCTTCTCTTTTCCAGGCTAAACAGACACAGGTTTCTCAGCCTTTCCTCATCATAGAGATGCTCCAGGCCCCTCATCATCTTTTTACCCCTCTGCTGGACTCCCTCCCTCCTTCCCAGTTTCTTGAACTGAGAAGCCCAGAACTGGACACAGTACTCCAGATGTGGCCTCACCAGGGCAGAGTAGAAGGGGAAGTTATCTGCCCTCTACCTGCTGGCTACATTCTTCTTAACATACCCCAGGATACTTTGGCCTTCTTGACCATGAGGGCACATTGCTGGCTCATGATTAACTTGCTGTTCACCAGGACTCCCAGGTCCTTCTCTGCAGAGCTGTAGAGTACTGAGAACCTGTTTCTTACTTGCTTTAAGCTGAGCTAGAAGCAAATAAGGCAATTAATGGCACTGTATATGTGAAGGATAATATTAATTAGTGCTATAGCAAAGGTGGTCTTCCTGAAGTAATTCCCTACTTAATGCTGAAAGTAATAATCAGTATTTGCATATAGTATTACAGCCTTTCTACTTTGTCTGGATTTCACTTAGAAGTAGTTTCCTGTTATAGTGACTTTTATGCAGGCCAATTAATTTCCAGAAAGATTCAGAAGGCTTTTGGCCTTGGAGTAGCTGATTACCATACATGACAATCCTGGAATCAGAAAAGAAAAAAATAATCCATTTGTATAGGTTAAAAATTCAGTCTTACTGGCTGAAGTATTTACATTCTTGGATGTCCACTGAAAGAATCCTACTAAAACATATAGCTGGGAGGCTGGGGTTCCCCCCTCCCCCGTGTAGTCAAGGAAAATATGCAAATCTTTTGAGGGCCTTCAAAAGGACGGTCAGAGTGTCACTTCTGGAGGTCTTCAGTATCTCATTTCTTTTTACCTAGACAGTGAATTTAGGAAATTACATTATGAGAACAGTTATGTTAAGGAAAGTTCACCTTGGTGCGAGTGAAGTGGTTTCAAAATCTGTCTAAAGAGAAATACATTTTGGTTATATGTTAAAATGAAATCTGTAGAAATCTGTGCTGTGTGGAGCTGCTTAAGTTATGACTCTGTGGTATTTTGTGTTAACACAACACGGTGCCATAACATCTTCAGTAGAGTGGTTCATATAATTACTTAAGGTGCAAATTTGTCTCTGTTAGGTGTCAAGACATTGTTTTGAGGACTCATGCTTACGAGTTGGCAGTCTAGCAGAGGAAGAAATGCTCTCTACCTTTTAATTTTCTTGGACTAACATTTTACTCAGCTGTTTTGCCAAATAACAAGTCATATACAGGTCTTAGTCATGTGTCATTCAGTGGATGTACAAGCTGTTCCTTGGGGAATAAAGGTTTGTGGCTTTTTCAGATTAGTGTATTGTCTGCATCTGCTGGCAGGGTGAAGGTTTGCCTTTTGGGCTGTACAGATGAATACCTCAAAGACAGAAAATTAGTCCATAACACTACTTTTTAAAAATCAGACTTTTTATTTTGAATGAGAAGGTAGTAGCTGCAGGTCAGATGGTGAAGTGTACCTGCTGCTAAATAATTGTTTGTCCCCTTTGTTTTCTTCGTTGCAGTCTGAGGTTAGCTTTACTAAATGAAGCGAAAGAGGTGCGAGCAGCAGGGTTGCGAGCCCTCCGCTATCTCATTCGAGACTCCAGTATTCTCCAGAAGGTGCTAAAGTGGAAAGTGGATTACTTGATAGCCAGGTAATTTTTCTCTTCCTTCTTGTTGTAAATTGTACCATTATAAATCACATGCTTTTTCATGGTTGAGACAGGTGAGAAAAGGTGTTTCAATATCCTCTTACATTCTTGATATGTAATTTTATAAAAGCCATTTTTCTTCAATATGAAGAAAATGTCCTTTAAAAACAGAATGATAATACATCACACTAATCCAAATAAAATGCTGTCCTACTATATGGTATACTATGAGTAATATTAAAAAGTCTGTTTCTCAATCATAAATGCCATTAATCATAAATTAATCTGTGGTGTTATTAGAAGGTTGAAACTTCAGCTGTTTTATGTAAGTTGTTCTGATTCTTTGTATTATCATAGTGCTTTAGAACCTCTAGTACGAAGTCAGGGCTTTGTAGTTCATACCCAGGAATTTGTAATCTAAGTATAACCCATGACACAACAGAAGAATACCAAAGGGCAAACTTAATGATGAGATAGTAAGATGATGAGTAGATCTAAATATTAGCATTTCTAGGGCTTTCTTTGTTAAAATCTTGATGGATTGAATGTTCTGATATAGATATGTGTGTCTCTGTTTATAAATATACACACATAGTTTTAGTGTGCTATTTAATTTTGTTGGAGCAAAAGAACTTTTCTGATCTGAGAACACACACAAAACATTACAAATACTTTGTTTAGTCTCATTTCAAATGACAAAAGCAGCTAGCTCAAAAAATATTTGTTGAAACCAATGTCTTGCCATTGGATATTTGAGAACATTCAAGGGATTTAATTATAATGAGGATAACTGAAAAAAAATATATAAACCAAAACTAATTGACCAGTTGTAAAGAGTATGCTTGCTAAAGGCAGAATTTTTAAACAATCAGTCATAATATTATTTTTCTTGTGTTTATTTGATTGCATAAATATTAACATGGTATGTAAACAGTTACGATGAAAGTTAGTATTGTTATAAACAAAATGTGTTTTTTAACTTATTTTAGGTGCATTGATATACAGCAGAGTAATGAAGTAGAAAGAACACAAGCACTTCGATTAGTCAGAAAGGTAAAATCTATATATAGTCTTATCAGCTGTGCCAGTCAGCTGTGCTGACTCCTGGTTTTCTCCATCAGCAGACTTTTTTTCCACTTGTTTCTAATACCTTAGCTTACTTTATCAAGTGAGAAGAAATTATAGCTGATAAATCAAAAGAGAGGGAGGAGTAGTGGTGAGACTTGTTTTGATTTTAATCTTGTACCACTGGGAACCTCAAATGGGCTAGAAAAATCCTGCTAATTTTCCTTTGATAGAGATCACATGGGACAAGACTGGGGGGGGAAAGTTAGCAAATGAGGAATGCAAGGGCCTAAGAACAATATTGTTAACTTTCATCTAATGGTTTAACATTATTGTAAAGTGTATTGAGGAGGCTGATGGGAGACCTTATCACTGTCTACAGCTCCCTGAAAGGAGGTGGTAACAAGGCGGGAGTGTGTCTTTTCTCCCAGGTAACTTGTGATAGAACAAGAGGCAGTGGCCATAAGATGCACCAAGGGAGGTACAGATTGGATGTCAGGAAAAATTTCTTCACTGAAAGGGTTATTAGGCAATGGAATGTGCTGCCTAGGGAGGTGGTTAAGTCACCATCCCTGGAGGTATTTAAAAGACAGCTAGATGGGGTGCTCAAAGATGTGGTTTAGTAGTAGACAGGTATGGTTGGACTCGATCTCAAAGGTCTTTTCCAACCAAGCGATTCCGTGACTCCATGATTCTGTCTGTGAATCAAGGATGGGAGACTTTCTGTCATTTGAGATACAAGGCAAATTGCTATTGCTGGAATGATCAGTTAAAGGAATGCTTCTAGCCTTATTGCTTTGTCTGTAGAGGTTGGTAGTATCCATAGCTCTTTTCTCAGACAGTAAGACATAGTCTGTGGTGGTTATTGTACTGTGTACCTGTGTACCCATGGTTATAAGATGTTTGAAGCTGTGGTAGCTGCATTTTCAAGGTCATCTTAGAGAAGTTGGCATATACAGCTACGGAAGGTATTTTTTCAGGCAATGTAGTATTCTGCCTTTGTACAGGACTTTACTATTCTTTATCGCGCTTATATTCTTCTGCTGAGCATCTTGGGAAAAACTACCAATGTCTCAAAGTTTGAAGTAGTTGGAAGAATTGTTCCTCGGGAGCACTGTGGATGTTTAATATTTTGTGTGTATTTGTATTTTTTTATGTATATATTTAAGTTGAAAATATGGGAGTTTGATACTCAGTTTCTTTTCTTATAGTGAACTCACTTGGTTTCAATCTTACAAAAGAAACAATATTCTTGATTAACAGTAGTGCCAAAAGGAGCTTTAAAGCTTAAACACCTCCACCACCCCCAGCCCCAAACAAACAAAAACCACAACCATAAAGGAATGGAACATTGAGGAAGTTGCAATTTATAAAAGTTCTTTGCTAACAGATTAGCAAAGTAGAGAGTGGCTCATTGTAGAGCCAAATAACTTCAGAAGTTGGAATGGAAGCACACTTACAATTAATTGGTTTTATTTGGGTCAGAAATCTGTCCTCATTGCTCCTGGGCTTTTTTGGCCATTTCCTAGTTGATCAAAGACTTCTGTATTCCTTGAAAGAAACAAGAGGAAGCACAAGAAACAAATCTATTAGTTTGATTTGAAAATATTATCTTGAAAGGTAAGCATTAAAAAAATTGTAAAGCTGACCACCAGTGCTTTTTTTCCTCCATCATTGTACAAGGATGGTGTGCATAGGATATACATGCAATGAATGTACATTCTGTACAGGGATGCTCGTGGTTCTTTGATGCTGAAAGCTATGTTGATGAAAGAATTTTCCTAAAATCTTTCACTACCTAGAACACTGTTGTTTCTTAAAAGACAAATGTCAGTCAAACAAAAAGCCACTCAGCCTGGCTACCAGTAAAGTTAAAACTTTTTTCATGTCCTCAGCAGTTAAGCATGCATTGGCATAGAGCAGTCTGTACCTGAGAAATTCTCTCTGAGAAGGAATACTGTGGCACACGTCTTGAGTGGCACATTATGTGTTTTCACATTTTTTTGTTACCTTTCTCTTGCCCGCTTCCCATCTCTCTTCATCTCCCTCAATATCTCAGACTCACTAGGTTGATACCAGGATTCCTAAAAGCTTATATAAAGGTCTAGAAGAGGAGAATGAATGACAAAGAAAACAACTAGAGTTAATTCATTTGTGCAGGAGATAATTTACTGTGAGCCATGGAAGAGCTGAGCTGGGTTCCTCTAGCATCACAGAACTATTGCTTTCAGTTTCAAAGTCTGGATACAGTTCTTTAACCTCATCTTTGATAACAAAAATGCCTGTGTAAGAATGGCATAGATATAAAACTTTAAAGTTAAAACATTCTGTGGCTTTCTTCTCTTCCATTTCATAGTAGAAGAACAAAATATACAATATTAATCCTGTTTTATGAATTTATAAAAGGCAGTTAATGGCAGACTTTTTAAAAAAATGTGCAGGTTAAAGTAATATAGGAAAATAAAAGAAAAACAACTTTAAACTTTTTAAACTTGGCTTATGATTGCTTTTTAAGGCTTTAATGCTCAGTCTCTTGGCTGTCATCACCTCTACATTTCTTAGTAAGAGCTTTGCAATTTAGCAGTGTCTTCAGACATGAAAAAGATGGCATAACGTTGCTTCAGAATGTATTTTTCTATGTAATAGAAGTCAATAAGAATTTTTTTAATAATTTAATAGGCAGGTTGTTTTATTTTGAAAGCAGAAGTCAAGGTTAGGTACAGTATGAACCACCTTCTTTCTTCCCCTTTTGTAAAGGACTCTTTAAAGATTTCACAGTCTTTATTAGTTATTTCACGATAGCTGCTTGCAAGTAGCCTTGCATCCCGTGCCCTTCAGAACTTCATTTCATCAATACATAGAGGAGACTGAAAGCAAATGCAAAAATTTGTATTTATTCTAGTAATGTACTTGGAATTGAATATTAAAAGAAAGAAATCTTTCCTTCTCTAAACACATGTCAATATCAGCAGAAAAAAAGTCACAATTTTGTGGAGTGAATTGATACACCCATTCTATTGCTAATTCTGTTGCTACTTCATGCCACTGTAAAAGTGAAAGAGCGCGTGGGTGGGGAAGAGTTTGTTTTTTTCTTTAGAGTCCTATCTTAAAGCTTCCTGTTTTGTGGGTGACAACATACTATGTATGACAAGAAGTTTCTCAAAAATGGAACTTAAAAATAAACCTATTAAAATGTTCAGGTATACATGCAGTAATGGTTGATACCTTCTCACTTTAAGATCCTTTGCAAAGAGGGTAAAACAGTTAATGCCCTTTGAGCAGATATCTACAAGACATCTTAGGGAGCTGTAAAATGAATACAGCACAAAACAATTTTGGAAAAATAAGTTAAGCCTGCTTTTGTTGGAAATAAAAGGGATATTAAACAGAACTTTGGAAAACTGGCCTTAAGTTTTTAGATGCTTGGATATTGAGTATTTTTTTTATCTAACTTATTTATTAGTAGAAAAAATGTGACATGGTTCAGTGGGCTATAACAAATTGTTCCCTTTTTAAGCAGTCAGACAAAAAACCCTGCTTCCTCCTTAGTAATACATCTATTTAGTGATGTTCATGTTCCATAGTATGGAGAATATATATATATATGTTTAATTTGTGCAAACTATGAGAATCTGAACAAACAGCTACTCAGCCTTTGTTGTCAAAGCCTCATTTAGGGAAGTGGGATTTTGTGGAGTGGGATTTCTTGCCTTTAATGTGTGCACAGGTTCTTGCACCTTAACCTGATGTAAGTTCTCCTTGTCCTAAATTAGCAGTTGAAGTTTTCCATGGTGCAGGAGCATTTCAGTAGTGTAAATGAGCACAGGCTATTTAAAATGTGTTCTGTCTGAAATGTATTACAGGTTTTTGTTTTAAATTGAATGACTTGCTGAATGGACACAGGTTGCTTTCTCATCTTTGCTCTTCAGTTTAATGTGTTTACGGGGGGAGTGTGCGTGTGTTCTGTGCTGTAGTGATATAACTTAAAATTAAGTTGAATTATGGTCCAGTTCTAGGAAGATAAGGTACCGTACAAGGGGATATAGGACTGTTACTGACAGTTGCCTCCCAAATACTGCAACAGCTATTCTTTTGAGTGACATTTTTTGTAATCTGCAGCAAACTAAGGATCTGTCTGTAAAACAGGAAGTTTTAGGGTTGGCTAATTAAACAGTTGAATAGGTGTTGTAGAATCTGCTGCGGTATGAATGAATCTTCTAGAAGAGTTTGTAATCTACTGTCTGTTGTTGGATAGCATTCTTTCTCGATAAAAAATTCTTGGAGAAAATATGAAAAAGGTAGCCGTAGTTCTTTCTGCAACAGTCATCTCTCTAACCCTTTATTATTACAATAAAATAATATAAAAATAAAAAACCGAAGCAGAAAGAGAATGGTTAAGTAAACTGACAAACACAGAATTGCAAGAACAAAAGAAATAGTTTTGAGGATTTGCCAAATACAACAAAGTAATATATAGAGTGGTCTTTCTGATTCTATTTGAGAAACAGAATGTTTGTGAATTTGTGGTTATATTTAGAGAAATATTATGAAGAAACCAGAGGGCTTTTTCTTTCATCTTTTTTGGCAGATGATCACTGTGAATGCTTCATTGTTCCCCAGTTCTATTACTAATTCTTTGATAGCAGTTGGAAGTGATGGTCTTCAAGAAAGAGACAGAATGGTTCGAGCATGTATAGCCATTATCTGTGAACTAGGTAAGACAACTGAAAGATAGTTAAGAAAAATTTTGACATGGTTGTCATCAGTTTTCTAAGAGATTCTGTTCTATGGGTTTGTATTAAATGGATTGTGTTAAAACAATTATGGGTATTTGTTTAAAAATTAATTGGATGTTAAGTGTTCTTAATGTAGTTTCATGGATTTTAGTTATTAGTTTGATATAAACCAAAATCACTTTAACTTGAAATCAAAATCTCTTAAATGAAGTACCTGAAGATTTCAGGTGCTCTTCATTCCTTTAAGTCTTGCCAATTTTTTATTTACCTCAAAAACATTTACCTCCTGCAACTGATATTTATAAAATTAGTGGATTGGAAGTAGGGAGAATTCCATACACGAGATGCTGACAAATGTACAAGAGTTCAGAGGACTACAAAACATTTTCTTTTAAAAATTTTTACAGTGGGTACTGTGGTTAGCTGGCTGCTAGCAGTCAGTATTTGTGTCCAGGTAAAGGCTATCTGGACAGTTGTTTGTACTGCCTCCCTATACTTGCCTGTGAGTGCTGATTTTTAAAGTTTTTTCAAACTCAAGCAATGAGAAGTAACTTCAGCAGTGCTTTCAAGATACAAACTTTTGTTTTAAAGAAATAAAAACTCTGTTACTCTTCTATCTTCTAGTATAAATATTTTATCCATGTCAGTCCAGTGAAGCACAAAACCTTTTTGCAGGGAAATCCAGAAACTACTGTATGGAACTTATGGTTGGAAATAAGTTGGGAAATTGCTCTGCAACGGTGACTGACCAGTATTTTTGTTCATGATAGCTAATCCAAAATCTGACATGTTTTTCCTTTATTTAGCACTTCAGAATCCCGAGGTGGTGGCTCTTCGGGGTGGTTTAAGTACCATCTTGAAAAATGTGATTGATTGTCAGCTAAGCCGAATAAATGAGGCTCTGATAACTACAGTTTTGCACCTCATTAATCATCCAAAGACCCGACAGTATGTGCGAGCAGATGTAGAATTAGAGGTGGGTTCAGTTTTACTTGTTTAGTGACAGAAATTAAACATTGTATTACTAATGAAAATGTTTAACTTTCATCTCAGATTTCACCCTCTGTGTTAGTGCAAAATGCTTAAAATGCAACATTGTAGGCTAAGAGCATAATTGTTTATAAAACAGGAATAACATGACAGATTGGAGTGGGACTGAGGAAAGGGCAAGACCCATTCAACTGTATTCTCATGTGAAAGTAATGCATGTCTTTCTTTTGTTTAGCGAATTTTAGCTCCTTACACAGATTTTCACTACAGGCATAATCCAGACACAGCAGAAGGACAACTCAAGTAAGTGTTAGTGCTGCTACTTGTGCTACCAGTTGTGTTCATGGTATTGGAATTAAACTATTTTTCTTCCTAAAGTGAAAATAAAAACAATGAGCTAAAAGTAAACTACTTGAAGTTGAATATACTAGGTTAGAATACAACTTCCTAAAATACTCTTAAGTATTTAAGATTTAAAAATGCTTGTTTAGCCTGGAGAAGAGAAGGTTGGGGGACACCCCCTGCCCCCAAATTGCAGCCTTTTTAATACCTGTGAAGATGTTATCAAGAAGATGTAGCCAGGGCCCTTCACGGTGGTGAATGGTGGGAGGACAAGAAGCAGCAGAGAGAAACTGCAACAAGAGAGGCTGTGTATAAGAGTAGAGGACAGGAATTTTCTGTGAGGCCAGTCATGTGTTGGAACAGGCTACCCAGAGAGGTCCTGCAGCCTTCACCCTTGAGAGTTTCTAAGACCCAGCTGGATAAAATCTTGACTATAACCTGGTCCAGTCTTGCAGATGACAAATTCTTTGAGCAGGAGTTTAGGCTAGAGACCTTCTGAGATTGCTTCCAACTTGTATTATTCAGTTTTTTAAGTTATCAAATGGCATTAGAAGTTTAGATCTGGGTAACTGGATAAGATACAAATCTTTAGGTATTTTCTGTAGACTCGCTGTCAGGGGAGGTGCAGAGTGATTAATCTGACTGCATATAGGTGTTTACTTTGTGATGTTATCCTTCAACCGTGGAAGCTCCCTTGAAAAAGGAAAAGTGACAATACTTAAAAGTTCTAGTCTTTGTGTGTGTATACGGATTGCATAAATACATATCCACACACATATATGTGTATGTAAAAGATTTTTCTTACTCTGGGTTTTCTCCCCATCTAAAATCTCGGTTAAATGCTCTTTGCTTGCTATGTTAGTAACAGTGTTTTATAATAACTAATTATATTGTGACATTTGTTGTTTTAATGACAGGGAGGACAGAGAGGCACGGTTCCTAGCTAGTAAAATGGGAATAGTGGCAGCATTTCGTTCATGGGCAGGTAAGATATTTTGTTTGTTTGAAGTTGGATGATTGGAAGGGGAATTTTACTTTCTAGTATAAAATGGTTGTTTGTTTAAACACAGAATCCGTCTTATTTGACATGTCTGATTTCTATCAGTACCTTCCTACAATCGTACTAAGATGTCTTTTGATATTGTTCAATGGGAGACTGCAGACATAGTTTTCTTTGACCAACTCTACTGACAAGATGCAGCTTCCCTGCCCCCATGTAGTACTTGATGGTACTTCTTGACATTTGATGGGTGAGAGGATGTTGAAAATAACATCATATTATAAGAATTTGCCTCTGAGATGATTCTGCCACTGTAAATAAGAAATCTTTACCGTTATGTTACTTGCCATGGCACTTTCACTGTTACATGTTCTTCCTATTGTTGAAGACTAACATCTTAAATGTTTCTAGTACAAAAATGTCCTTATGTTCTCAGTTTTCCCAGAGGACATGTAGCTACACTAGGCTTGAGAGTGTTCTTAGCTTTTGTTTTGGCTTTTTTTTTTTTTCCCCCCCCTGCCTGTATCTGCTTTGTTTTACTGTTCTGCTGTCCTTGTGTTCCTGACTGGGTTATTCTTCAGAGCTGATGGTTACTATGTTCTTTATCCTTATGCACAGTCATGTCTTTAGAGATAAAACTGGGGCATGCAGCGATAGCTGCATGCACCTCAATCTATTCCTGCATTGCAGTTGGGATGTGACCACTGTGTGCTCTTGGGGGAAGGGAAAAAAAAGTTCTGAGGTGTACTATGGAACATATTTAAATTCTCTTAGTGTATCTGTGCCCGCCTGTGCTTGTCTTAAGTTTTTGTGATGTGGAAATTTTGAAATTAAGGACTTCAAGTTCATATAAAGCATGTGCCATTACAGTTAAATTTGTAGTAGTAAAAAAAAATAGATGAGTAGGTGACATTTTTTGTCTGTTAGTAATATTTAAAGAATGAAGGTTTGGGTTTATTTATAATACATAAGACAAAAAGATGTGCAAGCCTGAATTCTTTTTGTTTAAACATTTAAAGTTGTGTTTTGGAGAAACTTGTTTGTTTCCTGGATAGCATGCTTCTGTAAGTTTTAATTTATTCTGTGAAGTATGAAGAGAAATGGTCAAGGAAATGAGCAAGGTTACTGTCTTTGTAGCCACATTTTTAATAAAGAGGCTGAAAATTGGTGTAAGCTTCAGGTGATACTCTGTAACAATGTGAAGGTTTTCCCTGTTAATATTGAAATACTAAACTAATTGAGTAAAAATATAGTGTATAAGGAGTAAATTATAAGGGAGGCTCGGAGATTTAATGCCAAGTTGAATCTACTGTGTTGAAACTTCTGGAGATGAGCACTGGTCATTTGGGAAAAGATGGTTTAAAACCATGCACGGAGAATGTTATTCCAAGTATGTTTAAACTCGCTGGTTAGAATTAACTTGAGATTAAATGGAACTAAAAAATTTGTTAGATTAAAATACAGCTTTTGATGCAGAAACTGCTCACAGATCTGCCAAGGTGATGCAGATCTTTCAGCTTTAAGATTCATTCTTTATTGATAATTTTGTTTTTTCTTTTTGCTACTTCTTCCTTGTGAGTGTTTTTGCAGATGATTTGAAAGTACTGTTCACAGCAGAAAAGGCAAAAGTAACTGTAGTTTCTAATGAGGAAACAAAGTTTTGTGATTTGGAACTTTCATTAAATATTGCTGATCAGAAAGGAGTTGACATTACAAAAGTGAAAATACTTGTGATTAGCAGTTTCTGTCATCTGTGCTTGTACTAAAACTAGAAAACAAATTTAACACTAAGTCTAATGCTTTCTTGGTGAGGGAATATTATTATGTGCTTAATGTTTTATAGGTATTATCAGCCTGTGCAAACCTGGAAATTCTGGGATTCAGTCTCTTATTGGGGTACTCTGTATACCAAATATGGAAATACGGGTAGGTAGTAAATATTTAGTACTGATGTAGGAATAATATTGGATATTTTATATTAATGTATTTTTATGAGGTCACTACCCGCAAGTTTTTGACCCCCAAGTTCAAGACTATAATTCTATTATAGGATTCCTGTAGGATATAGGATCCTATAGGATTCCTATAGGATAGAGAGTAGAATCACACTCTATATGTGTGAGAGGAGAGAGTGAAGGAGAGAAAAAAGTAATAAAAAATAAGTATGTTATTAAAAACAACACTGAAACAGACACCAATTTTATCACTCATTAGAATCTGAACTTCAATATTAGTAGTGAACAAAACGTCAGTTTTTGTAAATCTGTAAAATTAATGTTGGGATTCGGGTTTTTTTTGTAGCGAGGTCTGCTTGAAGTTCTCTATGATATATTTCGCCTTCCTCTCCCTGTTATCGCAGAAGAATTTATTGAGGCACTGCTCAGTGTAGGTAAGTATTTAGAACCAGTTCACATAAGAATTGCTTGTTAAGCTTTTCTACAAATTTGAACCCTTTATTGTTTCTTCTCTGTTGTAAGTTATGTCAATATTAACTGTTTCGTCACTGAATTCATTGGGTGCTCTGAAGTCCTGTTTAGAATTCTTTATCAACAGCTAAATGTTGTAAGTCTGATAAAAAAACACCAATGGAGCGTAATGGGGTCTTTACACGAAAGACCGTTAAATGCGTTACTACAAATTAAACTTCTTTGAAGTGTTAGAAATGTTAGTAATGTAGAAGCGTTAGTGAATGTTGCAGAAAAGTCTTTCCTGTATGTTGTGTATCTGCTATCTCTCTCCACTGCACTTTAGGAGACTTTTGCTTTTCCTAGGGCTACTGTATAATTTTTCTGTCTTTATATTTTGCAGAGATAATCTTTTATCTTTACAATTACTCCTTTGTAAACCAAAGAGTATCCTCTGGTTTGTCTTTCAGTGTAAAAGTATGAGCCCAAAAGGAGCAGGTTTCGACCTGTGATGCTCCAGCAAGTCTCTTCTCCAAACTCTGGTTATAAATGTTTTGTCATGCAGTTGATTATAAAAGCTTAATCCTTGTTCCATGTTTATAAGTAAATAAAGAATTTTTTTGTCGCAGACTTGCTACTTTGTGCATATACTTTTTAAAACTTTACGTGTTAAAACATTGTCTGTTAAAGAAGTTTAATGTGCTTATGAATTGGAACTGTCATTATTTTGATTGATACTTACATGAAATCTTTGTCCTAGCTTTAAAGTTAGCCTTGCTTTGTTTAGGAGTGTGGACTAAATGACTTGTTAGAGGTTCCTTCTGACAAAATTTTCTATAATTTGAAACCTGAAATAACATTTGATGGGAAGAGCTATTCTGTACCTACATACAAGGTAGTGTCCCTGGAAGTGTTTAAGGCCAGGTTGGATGTGGCTTTGAGCAACCTGGTCTAGTGGAAGGTGTCCCTGCACATGGTAGGGGATTTGGAACTAGATGATCTTTAAGGTCCCTTCCAACCCAAACCATTCTATGATTCTATGATAAAACCTTAAAATAACACCATGAAATCCAATGTTACAATTACCAATGTCCATATTTTCTAATTCTAGATCCAAGCAGGTTTCAGGACTGCTGGAGACTTTCTGATGGCTTTGTAGCTGCTGAAGCTAAAACTATATTACCCCATCGAGCAAGGTCCAGGTGAGCATTTAATGAACTTAGTCCAAACTCTTGTTTTTGTTTTGTGGTGGTGTTGACAAAATATTTGTTGGTTTTTTTTGCAGACACAGTAAGAAATTAATTTCCTAAACTCTTTCCATATTTTGTTCTCCTTAGGCCTGATCTTATGGATAATTATTTGGCTTTAGTGCTTTCAGCTTTTATTACCAATGGACTTCTAGAGGTAACTAATGATTTTAAGTTTGAATAGATGCTTGCTACTTTTTCATATAAGCATTAAAATAAGATATTATACATTAAATGTTACAATATTTTTTCAACTTTTTGAAGGGTCTGGTTGAAGTGATCACAAGTAGTGATGACCATGTATCTGTTAGAGCAACTATCCTTTTAGGAGAACTTCTGCACATGGTAAGTAAAACTTTTTGCTGAGAGTAAGTATTAGTAGCTAGTTGTAAATACGTATTTCCTATTACAGCTTTGAATTTATGTTACAAACTCGGAACATCAGCTCTTCATCAGAATAATGGGTTAATTTACTTTACATCTTTTGGCACTTTGTGTATTAAAAACATTATGAATCAATAAGAAGGCCATCTGGAATGTATTGAAAGTGATAGGGCTTCTGCGCCAAGGATAGTCCCCACCTCCCAGACTCTCACCAACCAGTACACGTCCTTGCCTCGGTATCCAGGTATATTTTTAAGCTGGAGTCCTGCAAACTCACCCGTCAATTACTGTGTTTGGGAAAAGGACCATTGCTGATTTCTGCTTTTCTTAGAATGACAGTAGCTCCCTGGCAGTGTGTTTAGCTTTCTGCCTCACAGGCTAGGCAGATAAAACTTTTTTTGTGTGTTCAGCTTGATATGGCTGGGCCACTTGATATTACTCATTCAGGCAACTTTGTGGATTGCTCTTTCAGCATTGCTGTGAGTAGCCCCTGCTACTGAGAAGCTGAAGGGACCTTGCTTTGATCTGCTTCTGTCTACCTAACATATCTTTTACAATAGCTTTTCTTTCTTAACCTAAACTATTTTGGTGTAGAAATGATAAGTCATGTACACTCCAGTGCTACCTTTCAGCTTCCTCAAGAGCTTAGTCATATGTGAAGTGATATGATTTACCTTTCTTCCAAAACAGTACTTTTTCACATCCTTTCTTGATGGCAAGAATAGCATCTGCAGCTGAGCACTTTTTGATCTGTTTCCTTGTGTTGTTTTTTTAATCTTTTTTCCAAATAAACAACTTTATAAGAGATGGTAAGATTGGGAAAAACAACTTTGTCATGCAAAAATTTGAATACGAGTTATAAGACATGGTCTGCATCTTCATATTATCAACTCATTTCATTGGTGTTTAAGACTGCAAAAAATAAGATAATTGTCTTCAGGATTGTGTATTACTATAGTGATTTACAATGTATCAGCTCAACAGCGTGGTTCATAACCAAAACAAATCTCTCCTTAGTCTCCTCAGTGATTTTTTTTCTTCAAATAATTGGCGGAATTTCTTGAGTGTTCAGTCAGACATATAGTTTAAAAAGAGGAATCTGTAGCAACATAGTCTGTTTTGTTTCCAATGTACTTTTGAATGGGAATGGCTGTTACTGACATTTGAGTGTGCTGCAGAGCATAGCTATTTTTCAGTTTTCTGAAAATGTGATTCATTAGTCAGAGATGATTGTTTATCAGAATACTGAACAAACATTTGTACTTTTATTTAGTTTTAAGAGATTGAAGTAATTATTTATCTTCATTATTCCTTAGTTTCCAAAAATATTTGCAGAGCTACCTATGTTTCCCAAAATAAAAACAATTAAATGTCTAGTAACTTAGGAAGTTATATTAGTTCATCAAATGTTTTGGTTGGTTTTTTTTTTTTTTGGGGGGGTGTGGGGGCAGTAACAATAGTAGTCAAAAGTTTTGAATTATGAAGATGAGAAGGCCCTGAAAGCTAAAGTTGTCTTAAATTACTTTCAATTGTATTTCGGATTGATGAGTTAGATCAGATATTCAAAATGGTATGTGTAGTTATTGCTCTGATGTTACGCAAAAGCTAGTTTTGTTGTCATGCATTTGTGAAAGTCTTGTGAAAAGTGGTAGATTCTTCAAATATTTATCCTAAAGAGATGTAAGAAAACATTATACTAAGTTATTCTAACTGGTCTTTTGTTGTTTTTTTAGGCAAACACAATTCTTCCTCATTCTCACAGCCATCACCTGCACTGTTTACCAACGCTAATGAATATGGCAGCATCTTTTGACATCATGAAAGAGAAAAGACTGTAAGAATTACAGTTCTTAATTAAGTAATTAAGTTACATTTAAAAGCAAAAGTATTTACATCTCCTTTACCCCCTTCCAGTTGAGTATGGGGGAAAATGTACATTACAAGTTTTCTGGTGGCTGAAACAACTGCTGTCTTTATTTAAAAGCCAGCAAATGCATGCATGTAGAAATGCTCTGTGACACTTACTAGGGGAACTGTTTCCAGTGTGTGATTCCAAAAGCGTTTACGGTAACAACTTAGAAATTTGGAAAAAATGTTTTGACAGTAGATTGCAAAATTTTTTACACAGGATTTTTCTTTCTCTACGTTGTTTCACGCTTCCTTTCTTCCTTTTTTTTTGTTTGATACAATTAAACTTGCAAAATTAAAAAGACCTGTACCAGTATTTTTTCTATTGTTGTTTATCTATAGCTAATTAAATAGTAATAGTCCAAATCAATGAGTCATGATTAGTGTGAGCAAGAACAGCAAAAGTAATATTGGCATGGAGCTGGAGGTTTTTTTGTTTGGTGGATTGGGATTTTTGTTGTGGTGGGTTTTTTGTTTTGTTTTTTTTAGAAACTTTTTTCTTCTGAAGAAAAGGTTATTATAACAAAATTATCTTCAAGCTTTCTGGTGCTTTTGTTCAAATTTTGCACTGATTTTTCTTTTTTAGTTCCTTTTAGTTCCATTTAAATATAAGAATGTATGAACAGAAATTTTAAATTTAGTGCAGCATTCAGCAGAGTCATGTAGTTAAGCAGTATTAGGGAACTGTTTGGCACTCATGGTGCCAATCAAGTGAGGTATATTTAGGCATCTGACTCAGAAAATGTTTGTAGAAGCTTTTTGTTCCTCTTTGAGCTAGAAGTACCTGAATTTTAAGATTTTAAAAACATATGAGCTCTTTTATTTTACTTATTTTTTTTTTTTAGAATTTCTCTGTACATCTTCTGATCTTCCAATTTAACCTCTGAAGGGCTCTGTCCTAAAATACCATCTCCTGAGTACTTCACACAAGTTAAAGCTCCAGAGGAAAGAAGTCAGATAATTTGATAGATTCATGTATCTTTAAAATGTGTTTCTGTAACTCAGTGTTCTTACTTGCATTTCTTTGTAAAAGACCATTTCAATCAAGTGTGTTTTATTTTTTTCTAATAGTAAATTATGTGAAATATTTTTATTTACTCTTGCCATTCCTGATCTGCCTGGTCTGATCAGTATTCTGTAACTTCGTATTTTGTCTTTCATTGTGCTGTCAGTGATAATTTACAGAATCTAATAAATTTTATAAAATAAAACTGCTCTCCTAACCTATGAACATTTTTGGTTTTGGGGAAAAAAGGGTAGATTTACCTCCTCATTTTTAGACTTCATTATTTTATTTGCTCAGCAGGGTTTGTTGGTTTTTTCAACTACCACTATTTTGTAATTAACTGTTTTTGCTCCTGTCAAATGTAATTTCTATTACTTCCTGTCTTTTCCTGTAAAACTTCTTACATGCTGTTGCTGAACTGTTTAGATATAAAGAGCAGGAAACACACTGCTGATACTTCTGCCACCCTCTGGGGTGAACAAAACAGAGAATTAACAAAAAACACTTTGTTAGGCAAGGTTGATGCTAGCCCCTTTAACTCAGCTTTACTGCAGAACGTTGATCTACTGTGAGATATCACAATACTTCATCAACTTTAAATGTTGCAATACCTTACATCACTAATTAGTGGTTAGACACCACTAATTGCCGAGTAGAATAAAAGATATCAGTATGGCTCATTCTTCAGTACTGGAAATTCTGAAAGATAACTTTCTGTATAATTTCAGTACAAGACTGATGCCTGTGGAAGTATGAAAACTTTATCAATAATATTATTTTTATTTACTTCAGTATTGTTGGTCAGTTCTTTCTGGAGCTACGCTTATTTACTTTAGATACAGCAGTAGTGCTCTTTGGTTGGATGACAGCTGCTAAATACTGATTATATTTTTTTTTTTTCTTATTAGACGAGCAAGTGCTGCTCTCAACTGCTTAAAACGTTTTCATGAGATGAAGAAAAGAGGACCTAAACCTTACAGCCTTCATTTAGATCATATTATTCAGAAAGCAATCTCAACTCACCAAAAAAGGGATCAGTACCGTGTACAGAAAGACATCTTTATTTTAAAGGTATTACTGTTACTGATTTTTCAAAACTGAATTCAACTTTGTATTTTGGAGACTTAGATCCCACTCCTCAGGCTTCACTCTTTCATCTAATTCAGAGCCATTTATGCGATTTCTTTGTAGTATTTTTAATTTAATTTGTGTTGTAGATACTTGTGATAACATCTCTAGAAATTGAGGAGTGAAATTGCAGTAACTTCTAATACTTTTTAGGATCAGTTGTGGTCTCTTACTATTAGATTCTTAATGCAGTACTGTAACCATGCATTTTACTTTCAATTGCAAATTACTGTGGAGCGTACCCCTTAAAATAATTGTTACATGAACAGTAAGTATATCATGTGACAAGACTGAAAAAATGATGCAAGGAAACTTATTGTAGTTCGTCATGTCTGTATTCCAGGATACAGAGGAAGCACTTGCCATGAATCTTCGAGACAGCCAGGTTCTCAATCATAAAGAGAACCTTGACTGGAATTGGAATCTAATAGGGACCATACTGAAGGTGAGATTAAAAAGGGCATGATACTTTTTTTTTATGAAACTTCAGAAGAAATATCTCTTTCACGTTTGAGCTTTGACTTTCTAATATTAATTCCATACTGCATCCCATAATCTGTTTAATTTCAGAAAATTAGGATCTCATGGGTTTAATCAGTGCTGTTATAGTCTCTTTATAGACAACTTTTAAACTATATGCAAAGATACACGACAGTTAAATTCACAAATTTCTTAAATAAGCATGTATTAAATTTTATATAACTTTATTTGTTTAGAAATAGACTTTATAGAATTAGCTATGAAGAATTTAAAGTTGCTAATACTTTAGAATTCAGTCCAAAATAACCAGGGATACTACCACATTCAGTCACAGTGGATTTTTTTATATAAAGTGAGATGAAGGTTAAGACTGGAGGTGGGTTATAATTAGACTTCAGATGCTTGGATTGAGCTGCATAAGAAAGCTCACAATCTCATTGTGTGTTTTGAACTAATACAAATACACACATAGCATCAAGTTCACTACAAAATTTATTTGTTTTTACAAAATAAAGGAAATGTCTCTTGACAGGGAGGATATTATCTTAAATATGTTTAATGCACAGCTTCTAAGAGACTGCCTCTTTATTTTAATCAGAAAACAAACTTTCTTTGAGTAAGAAAACTTTCTGAATGAGTACTCAGTATGATCTTTGAAACAAAATAGTTCCTGTTGTTCTATTCATCAAAACCATCCTTCTGTTGTTATCCCCAAGTAATGCTTTCTTACTGTCTTATGGAATCCTACAATGGTTTGGGTTGGAAGGGACCTTAAAGATCATCCAGTTCCAACCCCCCTGCCATGAGCAGGGACACCTTCCACTAGACCAGGTTT
>NW_010335205.1:0-10114 GCF_000700745.2 Antrostomus carolinensis
ACAGCCTTTTGGTGTGTCAGCCACTCCTCCCCAACTTCTTTGGGGACTTTTAGGGAAAAAAGGCTACTTGCATAATGTATAGAAACACACTGAGACGTATTTATTCTGCAGGTCGCAATATGAAAAAGCCACCTCCTCTCCCATGGTGCGTGACATCTACATTGCTGTTTCCTAAGTGCATGCAAGTAGGCAAGACCTTGGGGTCTGCATACCATAGGTTTGCAGCTGTGGCCAAGAGCCAGCATGGGGCAAGAGCCACTGGAGGGTTTGCTCTGCTCACGGTGGTACCGTGCTGTCCTTCTGCACACATGGCTGTTGCTGGGTGTACGGGCGAGACATGCAGACTGCAGGACATTGGCCAGTGAGGGACAGCTAAAGGAGCCTTTCCAGATGCACTGCAAGTGAGAGGAACGGCAGCCATCCATAGATGCAGTATCTGATTTATTCTGCATTGCGGAGGTGAGACCGGTTTCCCACTGGTGTGATGGCACTGGCTCAGGTTGGGGAGGACCTGGCACCAGTTCTGGTCAGGAAAAAGCTTTAGCTGAGAGCAAGGAATGACAGCGCAGCATGGAAGTGAGGTGTGCAGGGCTACTGCAGGTGGTGATGAAGGAAGAGAGTCCTTGAAAGCCCACAGGCTCGTCCTGCCACCTGCCCCGTCATCCGCAGCTTTACCTCTGAGGCAGAGGGGTGCAGCACTATGCTCTGGGTTTCTGGCTGCTCTCTGGTGCATGTGTGGCTTCCTGTGGAGCTGCTCTGAATTGCGTTTGTTGGGAGCATCCACACCAGCCAGCAGCACGCTGAAAAGGAGCATCTGAGATGTCTTGGATTTTGCAGCATAAGCTTGCTTTAAAAAGCTGTGATCATGTCAGCAAATATAGCCCGTCGTGTTCCACCTACCCTCCAAAAAAGCTGAAACTGCAGCGTGCCCCACGCTGACCACCCAGCAGAAGCAGCAGCAGTTCCCCTAGCTGCCTCTGGCCAAGTTTCAGGATGGTGCCACGAAGCCCAGCTCTCCCCTCAGCCCTGAGTGGGCAGGCCAGGGGTCCACCACAGGTCCTCCAGCAGCTAGAGCAATCTTGTCTACGGGCTTGTTGGGTTTGGGAACAGGCATCCAAGTCTGGAGGGCTGCTGGGATGGGATTTGCTTTCAAGTTGTGGCAATTGACTTCTGAAACTTTTCTTTCTCTGAGCCAGCTAAAGTGAGCTGAGGCAGATTTGCTGAGTGGTTGCTGCTTCCTGCCTCTTGTGCTAGAACCTGACAAAGGGCGGGGAGAGGAACGGAGTGACCAGGGGATGCTTCCTCTCCATTCACCTGCACAGGGGAGCCTCTCTAAGGTGCCCATGAGGATGAGGAGGCCAAAGAGCAGCTGTTTCTCTTGGTGGGTTTTTGGCAGGGTATCTGCTTGGGAATGGTGGAGCAGAGTTTCCTCTCCGACTCCTGCCCTGCTGTGGGGGAAGGACAAGCGGGGAAGCCACAAACAAAAGCAGGGCAGAGAGAAATGGGCTGGTGCTGCCTACCAACGCTTTTGGTTTTGAGGGCCTCAGGGCTGTAGCCTTTCTGCAGCTGACTGGGGCATGTGCAGGGAGATCCTGTGCTCTCACACAGGCTTAGCCCCGTCTGCTGGGTGCAGGTGGAGGTTCTGACTCCCACAAGAAGGATGTCCCACAGTGGTGCAGGACAAGCCCTGGGTGATGCTCTCCTCTGCCCTGGCTACAGATACAGTGGACATTCCAGGAGGTTTCTTCTTGGGGTTTTGTTTTTTCCTTCAGCCCTGAGGCAGACATGCCTTTGTGTCCATCCCTGTCCTTCTGTCTGACAGAGGAGATTTGGGTAAGGGGCAACCAGAGCAGCTACTGTGCTTCCCCACAGGACAGGGTGCCCCAGAGGCAGAGGTAATGCAGCTGGCGGGGACTGGCTGAAAAAAGTGCCAAGGCAGAGTTAGGAGGTCATGCCTGAGGTAAAAATAAGGATTTAACAAAGTAACAGGAAAATATTTATCAGTTAACATGACCTGCCTACAAAAATAGCAATCTCTCTTCGGGCTATAAAGTCTGTACATGAAAAATAGTTGCCAGAGCTGGCTTTGGTTTTCCTAGTCAGGCACTAGCATGGTCAGACACCCAACCCAGTTGCTCTTCAAACATGGTAGTTTCTCAAAAGCATTTATTCTAAAAAGAAAAACATTATTCTAAGCCTCTAATTTAAATATACAGAAATCCAGATGGGAGAAGTGTTAATTTGAATTTACACATACAATATCACAGCCTGTAGGGGTTAAGGAGAAGGTAGGAAAATAAAACCTGTACTTTTTTTCCTTCTAAGTAAATTACATGATCAAGTTGAGGGTTTTTTAAAAAAGTGCTGTATTCCAGCTGCCATGACTTTTATCACTTCTGAAAAACATATTTAGCCATAAGTAGAGAGTTTAGTAAGATATTTCTGTATTCCGGTGATAAAAAGGACAAATTAATTTGGTAGCCAAGCCAGGTAAAGTAGCCAAGCTCAACCTGAGATTATTTCTACACTTGTTCACTGGGATGTAACATAATAATTCTCGAATGCTATGCATATTCAACTCCAGAGTGTCAGCACAGGTGGCAGAATGCTCCTGATACGGCTGGTGCAAGAAGAGAAAGAGTAGCAGGGAATGGCAGAGACATGGGTGCTCAGGTTATTTAGCACAGCTCGCGGCCTTTGCCAGGCTGCGCTTTCTGAAGACGTCAAAGGTGAGTTGTTCCCAGCCCAGGCACCATCTGCTCTGCTTTTTCCTCCAGTAGAAGAGTAAAGTGTTGAGACCATAAAAAGCTGGTTGTATACCTTGAAGTACTCTGGTGCTGGCTGCAGGAAACTCAGCTGAACATGAGCCGCCACCAGATAAACCAGCATCTGGTAGCTCCCTGGGTGCAGAGAGTGACTGCTGGGGCAATTCATGGGTACCCGCCACTGTGGGATGACATTAGGGCTTGTCTCAGTGTGCGGCCACCCTGGTTGTCCCTGTGTGGCAGGGACACAGGTATGGTGCAGCTCACAGGACAGCAGGACACAGATACAGAGCACTCCTGGGAAGGTGGGAAGCAGGTTTGAGCCTAGGTGCTGAGAAGGACTGGTGACAGTGCAAGACCACTCGAGTCAATAGTAAGGATGCCTACACCACAGACTTGCCCACACTGAAAAGTAAGAAACGGGAAGGGTGTAGCTGGGGTGAGCTGATCCTTGGGGCTGCTGAGCCAGCGAGGGACAGAGGCATCGGGAAGGGTCTCTGCAGGGAAACACGAGGGCTAAAGTTACAGGAGATGTTTCAGCCCCGGTGAATCTCCGCCAACTTCAAGTGAGTCACAGCTGGGGACAGTTGGTCTCATTGCTACTGAGAAATATGACGGGGGAGAGAGAACCTTGTCATATTGTTTTTTTGTTTAGTCACTGGTTTATTTTCCTGTGAATGGTAGTAACAGTTCAGCCTACAAAGCTGATGTCATTGTGAAACTTCTTTTCAGCTCAAATGCCCCTGCGTGTACGCGTTAAAGCAGACCTCCTTAACAGCACTCTGCCTATCGCTAATGATTGCACATCATCTTTCACTTGGTTTCTGGTTTTGTTTTTTTATAATGATATTACACTAAGAATGTTTTTCATTCTTCTTTAATTTCTTCATAATTCTTTAATTCTTTTAATTCTTCTTGTTGTTACAAACATTGTTTCTACTTCTTATTTTTCATAACTGCAAGTTCTATAAAGTCAGAATTTCCAAAAGCAACAGGCTATGGCAAGGCAAGTATTCAGTCAGGATTTAATAGCCATTGCTGTGCCTGTTATTCCTTAGGAGCTGGTCCACCTGTGCCTTTCAGGGATTCACATTTTCAAATTCACAGACCTTTAAACTTTTTCTATGAATCTGCAACCTCCTTTAAAAAAAATGATAATAATAATAAAAAAGTAACCGTTACTGGAGCTCCTGCAGTTTTACAGGAGATATTATGTGGCTGAGTGTACTTTTCACAGTCAAGTTTTGAGGATGCCTTAGATATATCAGTTGAAAACTACTGGTGTTTATTAAGATAGGCTCGGCATTAAGTTACAGCCTTTCACAGAGACCTGTCACTAGTTGAATGAATAGACTGAGGCAAACTTCAGCTGAGTAGCACTGTACAGAATCTGCATCTCTGCAGGGAAATAAGTCTCTGTCAGACTCGTATTTATTTGGAAGGAGAGGATAGGGGAGCAAATTTAATGCAGCTCTGGCAAAACCTTTGCTCAGAGTACAGGCATACAGTCCAGCTACTGAACTTTGCAAGGCTGTGGTCTCAGTAAGGCATGCTTTACCAGTCCTATGGCTTCATGGAGTTGCCTTGCTGCTCTCCCATAGGTTCTGGCACATGTAGCACAGCATATGACCCCCAGCACAACCACATAGGGCTCTGGGCTATGAGTGTAGATTTTAAGAGCTGATTTAGGCTTCTGGCCGACAAGGACATCCCACCAATGGTTGTGCCAGTCCAACTGAAGGGTCACTGTCTACAGCTGCAAATAGGAGTGATGAAAAGGGCATGCCCCAACACAAAATGCTGCGAACCTGCAGCCTGGGCTGCTTTATGTTAACCAAGCCATAGTAAATCATCATTCTAGCTCTTAGCAATATCAGATACCACCAGATTATGCTTTGATGAGAGAGACAGAAAGTGCAACTAGGCTTGATCTGCCCCTGCCTGTTACAATTCTGAACTGGCAAATTTTTAACTCTGGGGTTATGCAAGTGAGTATTGAGGAAGGCAGGCAGCAGAGTTGGTTCAGAGATGTGTAACTACTTCTGTCCTGGGTGTTTGAGATCAAATCTGGAGAGAAAAAACAGTGCTGGCAGCTTTAACTCTCTAACTGCTGCTCTGCTCAGAGCTGGGAGGGCTGACAGTGTTACTGCCCCAGCCCCTGCCAGCTGAGCTGTGGCCAAACCAGCTGCCAAACTGCCAGAGTTGAGAGTGCAGCACTTTCAGGAAAATCATCATGTATTTCCATATGCCTGAAAGTGCCAGTGTGGGTCAGGAGCTGCAAGCAGATCAGACCATGGTTCAATAAATCCGGTTTTAAGGTTCTTAGTACTGAATCAGAAGTGCTGTGGCCAGGGGCCTTGGATTGCTGGTGGGTACACCCATGCCCAGGTGACAGGTTGGCTCTGCACCAGCAGCCTCTCCATTGAACTGGGCGCTGCCTACTTGCCTGCAGCTGGCTAAAACCTCTGTCGGGCACGTGGACCAATTTGATAGAAACATGACCACATGCCTGAGTCTAAACTGGGTGATCTGAACATCGCTGGGTGCTCTGGTGGTGGACGGGTCTGCCTCTGCTGAGCACAGAGCCCCAGCCCTGGGTGGCTCTGTGCTGCAGACAGGCAGCAATCTGGCCAACCTGCCCCAGCTCATCTGCCAAGGAGGGTTCAGAGGTGTCTGTGAAACCAACAGAGGAAGTTTCTACCCCACAGCTCTTCGGTTTTGTTCCTGTAACGCTGCTTGTCGCATTCGTTGTCCTGATGCAGCTGTCAGTCAGACTGCTTGCTGAACCCGATCACTCAAGTAAACCAGGGTTAAAACCACACTCTTTTGGGCAGGGGTAATTATTAAGCAGAACTACCCCCCCCAAGGCTTGATTTACAGCACAGTCTTTCAAATGTTCATAGAAACTGACCCAAGGGGCGAAGACCTGAGCTATAGGGGTGGGCAGGCAACTGCGGGGCAATGGGAGACTTCATGGCCTGGTTTTGTCAATAAAGCCAATGGCTGGTGGAACTGTAGCCAAAGCCCTTTTCACTGCTTCTTGCAATAGCTATTCTCTACCTGGCACGCTGCACTTGGAGCCTGGGCCTTTCATGTGTTACAGGACTGTGCTCTTGTACATACTTCATATTCTTCACCCGAGCTACATGTACCATTTTAACTCTTTCCTCCCACGGGACAGGATTTTATTGGCTTGCAGATTGCATTCCCTCCAACGCAGATTTCTTGCATGCAAATCAAGAAGCTGAGAGGAAGACAAGGTAATGAATGGAAAAGTGGTATATTGTTAGCATGTGAGCATGGAAAAGTGTTATCTTTGTGTTATGATTACATTACAGTGCACTTAAAGCAGAAAACAATCAAATAGGGATATTGCGGAAACAAACCCCAGCAGTTCTGCATCAAAACATATGAGAAGAAAGATGCATTTGTTGCCAGATTTGAATTTCTACTGAAAATAAGTGATTGTGGCTTAAAATCCTTACTGAAAACAAGTGGCTATAATCTGTAAATTGTTTAGTAAAAGAATAAATTATTTTCAGTATTTTGAATGTTTCTGCCTTGTTGCAGATTCCTTCTTTAGGATGCTGAGAAAGGCGTTGTTATGTGGTCAGGTGAGAGGGCATGGGGAGGTGGAAATTTCAAAATAAAACTGCAGGAAATGATAGAAAAAGGTTGAATTTAATGATCCTGTCAAGTCACTGAATAAAGGCATTATCCACTTGGTCAGCACAGGATTTCCACATTTCTCTTTGGCCAGCCTTGAGTGTCAAATATGTGAGCCCACCTCATTCTTTATTCATCACTGCACCCCTGGATTATAGTTCAGCTGGAATATTCTCCTGGTTCCGAGGGAACTGGTGGTGGTTTATCCCACTATGTCCCCCTATAAATAATTAAATAACCTTAACCAGAGGGTCGCTTGCTGCTCTGGTTCCTTCTGAAGGTTTTCCTGCTTCACTGAGACACTGGTTGTCAGCACTTTTTCTCCCATCTATTCCTTAGTATGCCTTCTTTTTATCTTCTCCCAGCCTTTCAGAATTTCTGAAGGAAAATAAAAGGAAGGCTGCTAAAAATCACATCCCAGAATTGCAGATTCCATTTTGAGCTTTCTTTGGTAGAGTGGGTTCCTTCTACAGCACAATGTGCTTCACCAAGAAACCCAATTCTGCATTGTCACCCAGTTTGTATGTATCTTATATTTTTTAGAAATACTTTCCAACTGATTAAAATTAACTCATGCAATCACTAAAATAACTTAAAAGGCAAATAAATCAAATGGAACCTATAAAATATAGCAACCTGGCCCTCTTCCCTGTAACCTTTCAAAGAAAGGTGAGCAAGACAGATTGTTACTTTCTCTTTTCTTTTAAATCTTTCCCTCAACACACTCCTAATCATTTCTGTTTCTGTGAAGCTGAGTCTCTTCTTGCATTTGGTAACCAAAGTCATTGGTTTTGGGGTTTTTTTTGTTTGTTTTTTTTCCCTAGGTGATTCCTATCACATCAAAACTTGATAGTGAAACTGGACTTTAGCAGGAGTTTTGCCCGAGTAGGGACCTAAAGGATTTTTATCACCTTATGTTGAAAGACAGCCTGTAGATTTGTGTGTATCTGTGTGTACGTTGTACCCATACGTATATATGTGTATATATATATATAAATCTGTGAAAGTGCATGATGTCTTGGCTTTCATCCTAACCTTTGTGCAACTGGGTGCTGGGATCTGGATATTCAGTGTGCTTAGCAGCACTTTTTAATGAAGAGGTGTTTTCTCCCTTGGAGCTGTCATTCTCTGCCACATCACAGACTCTTTCAGACAGAAAAATAATTGGCCACTTTCTCCGAGCGTGGAATCAGAGAGCCCCAGGGACTGGCGGAGTGCTCAGCAAACTGGGACAGCGGCTCACAGTGGTGCCCACTCGTACCCCCCTAACCTGTGCTGGTGCTACTCCCCACGTGGGTCCTGCCCACCTCTAGGCACTTGAATGAGGTCTGGTGCTGTGAAATGGGACAAGCAAGACTCAAAACCCCAGAGGAGAAAGGTGAAACAAAATAGACAATTATTTCCAGAGCTGTTCAGCTACCAGATGGAAATGCAAGCTTGCTTTGCTTTCTTTTTTTTCTGAAACCTGTGTAATTGCTGCCTGGTGGGATGGTTTTCCACATTTGCAGGAGGAATTTTCTAATTTTGTTTTAAAGGTGGATTTTTTAGCAATATTTGTTCTACACAGGAGTTCCTAACATCAGCCTTTCATCAAATATTCCCCAGAACTGTGAGCTTTCAGAAATAAGCAATGCAGTAAAAATCCACCCCTTAGGACCTCCTGCCTATTACCGGGCATGTAGAAAAGTGATTAAATAAATGGTAAAGGCAGCCCTCAAGCCCCAGCTGGACATTAAGAGCACTTGCCTGGCAGGAGCATGCCAGTATCCCATGCCAACCAAATGCTCAGAAGCAAATACAACACAGCTTACCCTGTCTAGCAAAGTTACTCTGGGTCCAGCTTTGCCACTTCCAAATCACTTCTCACTGCCCTGATCACTCTTGTTACAACACTGCGACGTGCTGCTCCATTTCCCAACGGCTAGTGACTGAAGCAAGGAAGGCTCCTGCTCTTGTAAGCCGCTGTGGCCAAAGAAAAAGCATGTCCTTCACCTTGCTGTGATACCTCAGGGCCTGACTACTTGGCGGTGACTCACTTTCACGTGTCATTTAGGAGAAAAGGCTGGACAATGAGATGGAGCAGCAGAGGCAGGAATTCCTCCCAAGAACCAAGGATGACCATCCTGCAGGTCCCAGGGTGTCCCCTGCACCAGGGACACCCCACGGGATGGAGGGACACAGCCCGCTGATCTCTATCATCATGCTGGGGCTCTGTATTTTGCCTGCCCCGATGTTCCACAGCTGTCAAACTCTGCGCCTCAGGCTGTATAGAAGGGTAATTTGAAGGTGGGATTTTAGCTTGAGTAGGGTTAAATAAGGTGTAAAGTAGGCAGAAAGGTTGCCACGATAGCATTATATTTACCAAGGCCTCACCACCCTGTGGTCATCGGGGTCTGACTGCTCATGCCAAACCCCTTGCTACTTTTTAATGGGTCATACTAAGGGAAGATATATTTTAATTTAGATCAACACCTAAAACAAAAGATCAGAAGGCTTTTTTCCCCCACATTCTTTTCATATTCATTGCATCCATTCCTTTTCTGTCCTTCAATCCATAGCTGTGGGCAACAGGAGAACCAGTAACTGAGACATGAACAGTGGAGAAAAGAGAGAATATAGTTTAAAAAACCGAAACAACAAACAAAAAAACCCCACACCCAGAAAGAATATGGATTGGTGAAAAGGCTTAAAGCTCTCTGTAATGTTGCTCATTTGTCTGTTCTCATCTGTATAATTCAAACACTTCAAGCTAAAATTTTCCCTCACTAATGTGCTAGAAATCAACACAATCATCTATGCTAGAAAAAACAGTGCTCATGCTCCACTCACTGAAGTGAATTGGAGAATTGGAGAGAAGTGGTGTGGGGATCCTCTCACATTGTCCTTGTATCACCGAGAAGCAAATTATGGTGGCAAAGCAGCAATTGATTCTGTTGTGAGGGGTTGTTGGGATTTTTTTTTTTTTTGTGGTAGTGGGGGGGTAGGTTACATTTTTTTTATTTCTTCATAATGTAACTTCGTTCTGCTCTATATATCCTAAATTTCTGCTGATTAAAAAAAAAAAAAAATAGGAGAGAGAGAAAGAGAGACACGGACAATTCCCAGTTCCGCAGGGCTGGTAGCAATGGGAAAAGCTCTTCCTGTCCGGAGCGAGGGGGCATCTCACCAGGATGTCCGCAGTCGTTTCCTTCTTAGATAACGTTTTTCTGATGAAAGTTTTTTGATTGCTTTTTTTCTTTCTTTCTTTCTGGCCATTTAAGCAGAGCAGGGTGCCAGTCCTGGACCTCCGCAGCCCCCCGGGGTGGGGTGCAGCCCAGGCTCTACGCCCCGGAGGGCGCAGGCTCCGCAGGTGTGGGAGCCTTTGAAACTCCCGCTCCTGCAAACGGCTTCCGAGACGACATTCACGTGGCAAAGAAAGTGCCCATTTGCTTCGATTATTTTCTAACGACTCTGCTCGCCTCTGCCTTTGGTCTCGGTGGTACCCAGATGGGTAATTTTGGAGCTATCCGCGGGCATAAACTTGTTTTGAAGGCGCAGGGGTCTGCGAGCTCAGGTACTTCAAAACGCTTAGTAGGAATTAACAACTGAATGGGGAGCCCTAAGCACCCCGACGTGGGATCACATGCGACACTGGGACTTCAAAGCGCCCGGCGTTAATCTGGCCGGATCGCCCGCCGCCGCCC
>NW_010335206.1:0-1071 GCF_000700745.2 Antrostomus carolinensis
CAGGAAAGAGAAGAGCGTTCAGGACTGTTGATGAGAAACCAGTGGGGGGTTTTGGCAGTAATTTTTTATAGCAAATGCTGGAGCACGATAGTCTCGGCCTGTAAATATTTTTCATTAGTTTTAAGTGTAATTTTGGAGAATTAACCTTAATTTGGTTGCCATATAAGCTGATGGCCACATTTCCAGTGGCTTCTCCAAAAGTGGAGCCCAGCCCCAGGTACACGTGGTGGCTGCTCACAGGTGATGTGATGAGAAGATCACAAGGATGTTGGTATTTTGCAAACAGCTGAGTCTTTGGAAACCGTACGATGTACCCACAAGCCACCAGGATGATGCCAGGGCTGGAGCAGCTCTGCTGTGAGGACAGGCTGAGAGAGTTGGGGCTGTTCAGCCTGGAGAAGAGAAGGCTCCGGGGAGACCTTCTAGTGGCCTCCCAGTACCTGAAGGGGCTACAAGAAAGCTGGGGAGGGACTTTTCATGAGGGCAGTTAATGACAAAACAGGGGGAAATGGGTTTAAGCTGAAAGAGGGGAGGTTTAGATGAGATATTAGGAAGAAGTTCTTCACTGTGAGGGTGGTCAGACACTGGAACAGGTTGCTCAAGGAAGTTGTGGATGCCCCCTCCCTGGAAGTGTTTGTGGCCAGGCTGGATGAGGCTTTGAGCAACCTGGTCTAGTGGAAGGTGTCCCTGCTGCTGGCAGGGGGGTTGGGACTGGATGAGCTTTAAGGTCCCTTCCAACCCAAACCATTCCATGATTCTATGAAGACTGCAGCCTGAGTTCTTGCCTACGTGCTCATGGCAGCCTTCAGGGAATTGTCCCGCACGTGAGTGTTGCTGGAAAACCTTTCTTCTTCAAGAGTGATCCCATCAGTTGGTGTCTACGTGGAGAGGAAACACTTGAGACAGTACCAAGGTGATGGTGCCAAACTGGGCACGTTCCCCTGGGCAGCAATGCGGATACATGAGCTGCTTTTTTTTTGACAGAGATAGAATAAAATTGCCTCCCCCTCCCCCCTCCTCCTCCACCCAGGAACCGGCTTCAATCCTCAGCTGGTTTCCCAAAGCTTTGTG
>NW_010335206.1:1140-3515 GCF_000700745.2 Antrostomus carolinensis
ATTCCTTCTCAACATCCATCCCCTGGAGCAGCAGAGCTGTGTCCAGAGCAGGAGGTCTCTGCTGGGTGTCACACCAGAGGTCCAAACGCCGACTGCTGTGAATGTGCCATGTGGGGAATGACCTTGGGATCTGCTGCTGAGGGCAGAGCCACGTAAACAAGTCGATGTGCCTGGGAAGTAGAACTAATGCTCTAAAGCCAGAGAGGAAGAAACACAAAACCATGTGTACCAAGCATAGCTTGAGTCTTAACCCAGGGCAGCCTGTGATGTTTCTGCAGAGCTTGTCCTCTGCAAAGGGCACTGAGCTGGAGCTCAGGAAGTGGGAGGTGGCCCTGGTGGGCTTCTTGGCAGATTGATCTGTCTCTCCTCTGAAGGTGGGGAAGATGCCTTTGCTTCTTCATCCTTGTCACCCCAGCAAGGTTCAGCTGTGGTCCTTGGCCACTGTACAAATGGCAAAAGCTGCCAACTTCACATTCCCATGGACTCGTTCTGAGGTTCTGCTCAGAAAGAGCTTGAAGTAACCTCCTTCCCTGGTGTTTTGGCTTTGTGTGTGTGTGTGTGGAGACACAGGTAGTGAGGGAAGGAGCTACATTGATGGCCCCTGTGAGAAGCTTTGCAAATCTCCCCTGGCTCCAAGGCGGACCCATCTCCAGCCCAGGTTGAGCCAATTACCAATACAGAATCAATATTTGAATCAATATTTATGAGGGAAGAACTGGTTTGGAAAAGAAGAAGAAGGAGAGAACGTGAACAAAAGAACCATCGGTTTAAACAAAGAGAGAGCATCATTGCCATGGGGAAGGAGGAGGAGGGAGAAGACAGAGAACCTCTGACACCTGGATCCAAGAAGAGTGGGGGAGGTAGGTAAGGTCCCCAGGCAGCCCATGGAAGTTCATCAGTGGAGCAGATACCCACATGTGGGCCATGGAGGACTCCATGCTGGAGGAGAAAGCTGAGCCTGAGGGAAGTTGTGACCGAATTGAGATCCCAAAGATGCTCAATGCCAGAGCTCAAGGAGGATCACCAGAGTGGGGGGAGTGAGTGCAAGACCTCAAGACCCGTTGGTGAAACCACCACACTTGGCTTGTTGAAATTCAGTGGTGAGCAGACCTCTGGAAGGCATGTGATGTCTTTCCAGTTGCCTACAAGCCGCTAGTGCTGTTGTGAGATGAACAGCTCTGATGTTTTCTTGAAGCATTGAGACAGGAAGATTGATACAAAAAGCCATTTGTGTTCATCTTCAAAATCCCTTTTGAGAACATCCTTCACCACTAACACTTCCCAGTCAATTAAAGGACCCATGAAGATAAAAAAGTTCATGTCTGAGCACATCCTGCTGATGACTGAAGATCTGTATTGAAGATCTACTCATTGTATTGAAGTTCTCCTGAATTGTGAAGCTTCCAGATGGGTCTCGATTTCTTGCCTTCACTACAAGTGCAGCTCTGAAGGCACTTGGTCATCTCGTGGAGCTCAGTGCTCATGAAACCAGTGTGGCTGAATCAGGTTTGAATGGGAACACACGGACAAAATGTGCTTTTGTCCATAACCAGTGTAAGAAAATATGGGCTCTGGTGTCAGGAGAAGAATGGTGGTGAGGGAGAATACAAGACTAGGGTGCCTTGGGGAACTGAGGATAAAATTCCTTCCCTCTTCTGTGTCCCAGAATTGGGGAATTTATCCTTTAAACAGAGATATTTTGGTGCTTTGGGGATTCTTACAGTCCTAGTATGGAAGAGCTTCAGCAGTGATGCACGGGGCAGAGAGCGTGGGTTTATCTAAAGCCTTGGAATGTCTTGGCAAGAGGCTCTTTAAATCGGGAAGAAAAACACTTGAGCTTCTCAACAGAGCTGTAAATTGAAAATGAGCCGTTTCCAAGAAGAGAGCCAACATCACGGCTGGGGAGAGTCCAGCTTGTCCAGTCTGGTTTCCATTGCCATCTACGTGCCGAGGAGGAGCCTGAGGAATCACAGAATCACAGAATCACAGAATGTTGGGGATTGGAAGGGACCTCGAAAGATCATCCAGTCCAATCCCTTGGCTGGGACAGCGAGTGGCTTCACTCTTGACCCGAAATGTAGCGATGGGTCCCTGCCACGAGTCTGCGTAGGCTTTGCTCCATCCCCCTTGTCCTTCAATCCAAGGCTGGAAGGTGGACACCTCTGCATGTGCTGCAGGGAACGACTGAGGATCAGCTTTTCCCTTTCTGTTCGACCCTGGCTGGTCTGGGAGGAGTGGGAGCCGTTTGGGCAGCCCCAGAGTGCCCACCCCATGTGGGTTATTTGTCATTTAGAGCCCAGGTTCAGCACACCCAGAGCTGTTCCTCAGCCTATCACTCCTATAGGCAGAGCTGCTCCAGCCCTGGCATCATCCTG
>NW_010335207.1:0-12913 GCF_000700745.2 Antrostomus carolinensis
CAGAGCAGAAGGAGAAGCCGAGGCTTCCTTACTCGTCCGCTTGCCTTTCTGTCTCGGTTGCCACCCTCGTTTCCTAACGATCGCGCTGAAGTCAGGCGTTTGTAGGTGGTGTTGCGTGGCTCACGGCGGTCTGTCTGGTCGTTACCTGCGTTAGCAGCTCTCAGAGCTCCTCTTTGGGGTGATTCCGGTGCTCGCTTTACTCCACGCTCTTGAGACCGGGCTGATAAACCTCGTCCAGGTTGTCCACCGTGTTGTGGAGGCACAGCTGGCAGTGCCGTTAAAGATAGTTATTTTGCTTCTGGAGGAGAACAGAAGCGTGGGGAAACTTTCTCAGAGGGAGTGACCCAGACTGTCTGTGTCTGGCTCACACTGTGTGATTGCCACTGGTAGGACAAGGCAAATGTATCGTTCAGTTGCTCTTGTTCCTGGTGAGGTTTTATTTTCAGGTTTAGATTTTATTGTGACATGAGGATTGCTGGAGAATGTGTGGTGGTGTTTTTTAATTTTTAAATCTTGGGAGTAATATTAAACGTTAATAAATCCAGAGCAAGCCTCAGCAGCATTTCCTGAATCTCCCTGGTGATCGGCAAGGTGTTGCAGCACGGGGGACCTAGGCCTGTCACAGTCGTGATACTGGTTTGGTGGTAGGGGGAAAAATTAAGCAACATGTCTAATCTGTAGCCTTTGAATAGTTTTGAATCTGCATCTGTGCGTTATCTGGCTAACACAGAACAGAATTACAGCCCTCTGCGACTTCAGCCTTGATGGTGGGAGTTGACCTACTTACAACAGGTTTTATTTGCTACTGCTCAGTGTTGGTCAGATATAATGAAGCTTAATGATAATGACAAGTTTCTTTATTTGTTTTAAATTATTGTAGTGTTCAGGAGTGACCAAGAGACAAAGACTGAGATGCTACTTAGAGCTTTACTGGGGAGGGGCTTTTTCAGATATTTTGAAAAGTACCTGTTTTCATTTTAAGGCTCTGGCCCCACTGCTCTATTAGTCATACACCCTACTTGAGCTGCTTGCACTGAACCAAGCAAAGAATCGGTGCTCTTCCAAGGACAGTATCTTCAGAGAGTTACTCATGCATAGCATTGAACGGCCATCCGTAGCCTTAGAAGACATAAGTTTGCTGAATTTGCAGAAAATGCCTTTTTGCATCGTGGTCTTGTTGTTTAGTGAGTCCCCTCTAAGGTTCTTGATGGCTTTCTAGAATGGTGGCAAAGTAAATGGGTACCTGGAAGCGTGATCAAGAGGTTTGTTTGAGAAGCACTTCTAATCTAGTACCAGAATATTGTTAGTTTTTTGGTATTTGTGTGTGTTTGATATACAACTAATATCCCATTGTGGAAGTACTTGTTATAGAAGTAGTTTCACAACAAACTCTTTAGGTGTTTGAAAGCACAGACTTGATTGCTCTAAACCCAAGTGTGAAACTTGCTCTGTTGGGGGAAAAAATGGAGGAAAAGTAGAGAAGTAAAATAGTGAAGACAACTTTCATACCCTCTTGCAACAAACAAAGGCAAACAAAGTAGAGGTAGGATATGATTGCATTTCATTGTGCTATTTCTTCTCTCAGCTTCTGCTTAGGTCTTATGTAGTTTGGCAGGAACTCAGCGCGTTTCGTGAGTACAAATACACATGAGCACTTAACTCAAAACATGTTCCAATCATGAGACTATTCACAGAATTACTCTTAATTGAGAAATCCCTGCCAACACTGCACTACAGAGACATGGTTTAGAGGTGGACTTGGCAGTGTTAGGTTTGTGGTTGGACTCAATGGTCTTAAAGATCTTTTCCAACTAAAATGATTCTATAAGACTATAAAATACTCAAGTCCGTGAATGCTTTTCTAATTACATCAGTACTCTGACAATTTTGGGATGACTTGATGTGATTTACAAATGATGCTCTAGAAAATTACGTAAACACAGAGTTTTCCTTTCAGGGAACTAATTGAAATTTTGGCAATTTCAAGAAACCAGAAGCTTCCCCAACCAGGAGAGGAGAGCCAGGTAAGCTGATCTAAACTGTATTTCTTTGTGTAAGCTCAATGCTTTACTTCTATTTTTTTCCTTTTTTTCTTTCTTTCTGCCTTTGTCGTTGCCTATACTCAGGCTAATGGTGATTATGAGGTTTTGGCCCCGCTACAAAGGCATTCTTGGTCCATGTTATTGTTTGTTAGTTCTGTTGTTGTATGCTTCATAGGCTTTTTCTGCAAACAGAGGAAGAAATTTTGTTTCATTTTTCATGCAAACTGAAATACTTCTATGGATGTCAGCTGCTCTTCTTTGGAGCGCGATTGAGGGTGTCTTGTTACTCTCGCTAAATTAAAAGTTCTACAAAACTCTTGTTCAATAGATCCTGGAACTGCTGATTCAGAGAGATGGAGAGTTTCAAGAGCTAATGAAGTTGGCAGTTGATCAGGGGAAGATCCATCATGAAATGCAGCTTTTAGAAAAGGTAGTAGAAAAGAGGGATAATGATATTCAGCAGCTGCAGAAACAACTAAAAGAAGCAGAGCACATATTGGTAAGTTCTTAATGATGTGTTTGCTTTTCAGCATGTACTTGTGAAAAAGGTGATCTGGAGAAAGAGGTGTTGTGTTAATTTGAGAAGATTTAAATATTTAAAACTTCATAAGAGCTTAGTGGTTTGAGGTTTTTTTTCTAGTAGTCAAATACTGTTTAGTTATCATGGTACTCAGTTTTGTTTTATAATGCTAATTTTCTTCCAGACCTACTTTATTTCTGCGTATTTTAAAAATGTTCACTGAATAGTTTCTCTCTTAAAATGTGATTATATACAAAGGTTTATTCACAGAGCTGACTTTATGTAGAATTTTACAAATTAAAGATGCATTGAATGTTTGGTTTAGTTTGTTGTTTTTTTTTTTTACAACTAGGCAACAGCTGTTTATCAAGCAAAGGAAAAACTGAAATCAATTGAAAAAGCAAGAAAAGGTGAGTATCAATGATTGTACATACTGTGTAAATGCAGTTGTAAAGAAAGTTGCTAGTGGGCTCAAGTTAGGGTTTGTTTGTTTTTTAATTCTGCCGTCAGAAATTTTGGATGCTTTATGTGTAAACAAATTTCTTTCTCCTTATGAATCTGTAACCATCTCCTCAGAATTAAGGCAGGAATTAATTATTTTTTTGTGGCAAGCATATCTTAAAATTAAACTTAAATTCAAGTGTCTTAACACTCTTCTTGGACAGGTAATCAGATATACTATTATCAGTGTCTCGCTATATTGTCTCAGCAGGTCTACTGAGGGAAGGGAGAAAATGTTTGTGTGCATGTGCATTGTATTTGAAAGACTGAGTAGCTAGTGATACTGGTTTGTATTTGTAGCAATTCCTGCCACTGTCTAGCACTTGCTAGGCTAAATTGACTTTTTTTTGTGGGAGGCATTTTCATGGGTTGTTTGTTTTTTGTTTTTTTTTACAGTGTTTTTTATTTTGTTATACTTCTTTCCTCTAAAAAATCAAGGAGTTTAATAAAGTTTCTATTACTGTAATAAAGGCACATATTTAGAAGGGCTGCTACATGTGTGCTCTACAATTACTAAACAAAAAAAAATCTTTACTACAGAAAATTCCTCAATAAAGCAGTAATAAAGCAGGTGCTGAAGTTTTCTTACAAATTGTGCTTGTCAAGTACATTGTTTAAAAGATTGGCTTGTGTTTTTTCACAAGGTTGAAGAATGTTAACTTTGAAAGTGTGCTGAACTCATGGCTGTAAAATCAGTTCACTGCGAAGCTTGTCCCTGCATAATCTAAGAGTCCTCTAAGCAGTCATTGCATTTGAAGCATGCTCTTAACGTTTGACCAAATGGCAGTCCCAGTCTTTTTTATATTAGTGTCGAAAATGCTGATAACATGGAATGATGCAGTCTCTTGAGAATATAGTAACTTTCCTTCCCTTCTTCCAGGTGCCATTTCCTCTGAAGAAATAATTAAATATGCCCACAGGATCAGTGCTAGCAATGCTGTTTGTGCCCCTCTGACATGGGTACCAGGTAACTACCGTGTTTATGACAACAGATATTTTTTATAATAAAGCATGGTTAGTATCTGGTCTCACAATACTTTTACATGGTGAACAACACTGCAGTTTATTAGAGTAACATTATTTTCCGCTGTTATATCTAATATTTTCAACAAAAATGGATATCCAAAATCCTGTAGACTTTGTGTACATCTTCAAAAGGCTATGAAACTGCGTGCTTCCATTAACTGACTGGCCTCCTCTCCTCTCCTTTGTTTTTTTTTCCCCTGAATGTTGGCCCCAATTGTAAGATAGAACCAAGTATGTTAAAGACTTTTCCATGTGCTTGGTTGTGTTCCCTCCTGCCCCTTGTACTATTCTTTACAGGGGATGTTAGTAATCAGTGGAGGCAGAAGCAGGGCTTTCATTATGTCAGGTTTCAATTTTTGGAACTATAACTTGTTTTTTCCAATTCCTATCCTTGCTGTTTTGCTGTGAAGTAGCAGGGAGAGCAAAGATACCTTCAAAACATGTTGGTGTTTTGGTTTTGTTTTGTTTTGTTTTTTAAATGTGCTTTTTCTTCCAAATTTGAATGAACAAAGGAAGTCTAAGTGAAAGACACAGACTTGGATTTTAACAAAACAGATGTGATGCTCATTGCTGATCCAGACAATCACAGTATGGGGTTTTTTTGTCAGGAAACTAGGCACTGAAGGAAAAGTTAATGTCTGCAAGACAACTGTTAAATATTCTAAAAATATATATATTTTTTTTTTAAAGGGGACCCACGTAGGCCATATCCCACAGATCTGGAAATGAGGAGTGGACTCTTGGGTCAGATGAACAACCCATCCACTAATGGAGTTAATGGACACTTACCAGGGGATGCACTTGCAGCGGGCAGGCTGCCAGGTAAGAGAAACTCTTGTTTTGTTTTGCTTTTCTTTATTCCTTGTTCAGTCATAGCAATTATACATTTCCCTTAGCAAAGGCAAATCAGAGTTAAAATAATGAAAATTATGGCTAACATTGTTCCCTAGCAGTGAAGATCTAGTAAATAAAGATAACAATTAGAAATTGCATAATTTAATTTAATGCTAAATCATGCTGCAGACACTACAACTAAGTCAGTATAAACAACACTTAGTTACCTTTCAGTTAACTTATTTTAAATTGCTGTAAATTAAGTGATATCAAATCATATTAAAAGAAGCATTTTCAAAGCAAAATTTTCTTAGCACTGATGACAGAAAGTATAGAATTGTGAAGGCTGTATTCAGAAAAAAAACCAGGTGTATTGTCATCCCCTACCTTCCTTTAAGTCTATGCTCTATGTGGCAAGACCGCTTAGAACAGCTGGTGCTTGAATGTAGGAATTGAGCTTTAAGCCCGTAATTGCTTAGTGAAATGGGCACTTCCGTTGACTTTAGTGGGATTCATTCATGCTCAAATAGAATTTAGCAGTAAGTTACAGTAACTGAATCAAGAATTTGGTAGTTCTGTACCTATGCAGCATTAATCTATGATGGTTAGAGCTACATGATGGAAGAAACAATTCTAGGTTTGGGTTCATAGGAGATCTGTAACAGTTCTTACCTATCTGTTAAGCCACTTGCAGGTGTTACAGGAAGCTTCTTTTTCAGAAATTATACTGAATATATTAAAAAATCCTGTATTATGATTCCATTGGAGAAATAGTAAACTTGGTTTTTGTGTTTCCAATCTTTCTAAACCTCTGGCCTTGTTTAAAATGGGTCAGTGAACTGGAGTGGGACCCTGACATCTGTCCATAGCAGCCAGTAAACTTGGTTTTTGTGTTTCCAATCATTCTAAACCTCTGGCCTTGGATAAAATGGGTCAGTGAACTGAACAGGAGTGGGACCCTGACATCTGTCCATAGCAGCCCACCGTGCAAATGCTGAGGATGGGCCTATGTATCTTTTCTGTTGGTTTGAAATACGGTCAGAGATGTTAAGGTTGTGTCTTCCTTATGGAGTTTGAGCATTTATTTGCATAAGTTTTTGGTAGAGCCCATTGTGGCTGGCTCCTCTGCCTTAGGGGATGCAGACTTGCTCCTTTCACTTTTGAGTGCTGTCTCTGTAAGAACTAAAAGCCCACTCTTCAGGGTTTTTCCTTGAGAAGCTGGAAAATGTGGGATTTAAACTCCTCAAGTAAAGTTGTTCATTGAATCTGGGTCTCCTGTCAGGGGAAATCCTCTAATTACTAGACTGTCAGGTAAGAGGGAAACATTAAAATTTCATTTAAAAGAAAGTAGAGGCTGCCCTGGCATTTTGTGTAGCGATCCTGAATCTGTTGCTGTGTGGAGGCATGTCCTGAGAATGCCAATTATGGGATCTAGTCCTTTCAGAGACATCTGCAGAGACATCTCCAGTTACTGAGTCCTTAGTGAGTCTACAAGCCAGCCACTGGCTTCTTGGTAGCCTCAAAACTTTGAGGCTGCTTAGCGCACACATTTAACCTGGTTTAACAGTGGACTGGTTCCAGCATTGAAGCCACAGGATGTAAACCACTGGCTTACATTTTCAACTGGTTCAAATAAAGTTGGTTAACTTCACCACAGCTTGGATGAGACCACCTGGTACTGTTGTTGACCTTCCTAGAGTGGGCACAGAACTGACATAAAGGCTACATTACATCCTCCCATCTGCTTGTGGGTCGGATTGTGAAGCTAGGTAATGCATCTGGTGTTAGGGGACTGTGGCTGTAGTTGGTATGTGGAATCTCAAGTGTCTGCAGACTTAAAGATCAAAAGCTACTAGAAGGAACAGATGATCTCCTGAGGTCCCTTCCAACCCCTACCATTCTGTGATACTATGTGTGTGGAGTCTCTGTGCTTCTGAGTTAGGCAGCACCTGAGTGAAAGTAAGTCTTCTATACATAACCCCCTGCTTAGACAGTGCCCTCTCTTTCTGTACTCTAAGTCCCATGTGGGTGGGCTTTTGTTCACTTCTGACTCTCCTAATTATTTTTAATTTTTGCTGTAAATGGGTGATAGCTGGTTTCTTCTATGGGATAGACTTAGCTGCAGTGCCTGGCAACAAGTGGAGAAGAACTGAAGCACAGCAGTAAGAGCATAAATTAAAAAGAAGGGAGCAGAAATGTTATTTGGATGTGTACTGCAGCTTTGAAATGGGAGCCATTTTGGGGGCAAGGGAGGGAGAAATTAGGAAGAGTTGTGGGGGAGAGGGTAGGTTGGTAGGGAGTACAGTATGGGATGGCTTTGGAAATAGGAGGAGAGAAGAAACAGTGAGAGCTGAGAGAAGTCAGAGGCCACTGAGGCTGGCCCGGCTGGGGCACAGTGGGGCATTCCCACTTCTCAAGTATCTCTCTCTGTGGCCCTGGTTTTGTAATAGGACACACTTCTCCTTTGCACTCTCCACATTGGCTGTTGTAAAAATGATAACCCACGTGTTTCAGCCAGATTTGGTTAAAACCTTTTACTCTGCATTTCTATGGTCTGCCTTAAGTTTGGGGTTTTTAAAAAATCTAATGTTTTAATCTATTTTTGCATACTGACAGAGTGTGACCATTTGACTATTTTCATTACTGCCAGTGGTTATGAAAGTTAAGTCAGTTCAAACTGTGCTTGGAAGGTGAAAAGCTCTGTATGAATATATACTGTTTTGAAGTGGAGTGAGGAGAGATCAAGAGCCACCTACATAAATGGGCCTCATTTACATAAATGGCAGAGTAGGCTTTTACAGCGATAGAATAGTTCCATTGTGAGATACTTTCCAGCTGTTACTGGAGGATTTCATCTGTCCAAAATTCAGGAAGGATTTTAAGATTTGTTTTAATTTTAAATCAGAGTTCTGATTGAGCTGTCTTGTTGAATTTGTTGGTATACAAAGCTGATAGTTTGAATGATTATGCCCTTTTTTTCCAGACGTGCTCACTCCAAAGCTGATAGCTTGATTGATTATGCCTTTTTTTTCTAGATGTGCTCGCTCCTCAGTACCCTTGGCAGTCAAGTGATATGTCAATGAACATGCTACCTCCTAATCATAGTAATGACTTCATGTTGGAGCCTCCAGGACACAATAAAGAGAATGAAGATGATGTAGAAGTTATGTCAACAGACTCCTCAAGCAGCAGCAGTGACTCAGACTAGGTACCAGAGGGACGGTATCCCTAGTAGACCTTTCCTGTGGTGAAGGTAGGTTGGATGCTGTTCATCACAAACTGCAATACTTTTGTTAACGCTGGCGGCCCTGTGTAGGGAGAGGATAATAGCTGGCTCAGAAATAGGATGACATTTAAGACCATGGACTTCAGAATTATATTTTTTTTTTTCCATTAGATGTTCAAGTAAAATGACTGGGAGCTTTCTGCTGGAGGAGAGATGTCAAATTTCCAGTGATTATGTAAATGTGTGAATGTGTATGTTTGCAAGAGACCTGTGTGTGTATATATATATATATATTTACTATACATTAGATGACAAAAGTTCCTGGGAAAAAAGGTGTAAGGGGAATCCCCTTGTATGTTTGTTAGTAAGTTTACTCTTCTGAGGATAGCCTTTTCTATGGCACAGAAATGAGGCATGAAATTTGTAATTTTAATATATTTTTTTGTTACTGCCTAAATCCATGTTCTTGATCATCCTGTGTGTGCCGAGAACAGAAATACAGCAATAAGAGGTAAAAAAAAAAAAAAAAGTTTGTAATTATTGTAATATATAATGAATGATTTGTCATAAATAAACTCAGCTTTTAAGTAACTTTACGTTTCATTATGCAAACTTAAATCCTGGATGAGTTATTGTGTAACTTCAATACTCAGCATGTTTTATCCCAGTAGGTGGTTGAATTCTGATTGAGTTTCAGAAGTTGGTACTCCGTTTTTCCCTTTGCTAAATGCCAAGTCAGTATTAGAAGCAGCTGAGTGAAGGTCTGTCCGTTTCCTTGAGCTCTGTCAGGTACACAGGTAACTGCAGACCCTGAGGCAGTGATGTAGATGCCCATTCTCAAGGCTTCACCCATACTTTGGTTAAGTATCCTGAGACCCTGGAGATGACATGCTTTGGGGCGTGTTGCAGGTTCAGCTCCTTTCAGTTCAAAGTGCTCACAGACTCTTTATTCTTGTCACCTATAATTTTTTCAGTTCTTTGAACCTGCTAATTTGCTTACTTCAGCAGTTGCATTTCCTGCCTCAGCTACAATGTTCTTTCATCTTTCCAAAGGCACTTCCCTTGGCTTTCCTTTCCTTGGTCTGTTTTGCTTAAGAAGTAATTTTATGACAGATACTCTTCTCTTCCGTTTTCTGATTTAATCAGAGTGTTACTTATGTGAACTGTTGCTCATGGCAGTTACAGGTTTCTGCCCTGCAACAAGGCTTCATGAAGCACAGATCACAATTCTCTCCACTTTTCCATTTCGTAGATTCCTTGCAGGAAGTATCTGATAAATCAGGTCCTTCCTCATTTGCTCAGATAATCTTTCAAATATTGCTGTAATAAATAGTAATTTATTACATATTACAATAAATAAAAAGTAATGATGCCAAATATGACCAACATACGTGTAAGTCCCATAAGGATGTAGAATTGAAAAGGACACGTAATACGGGGCAGTGGTTTTTGTTTTAAAAGAGAAATGGGGAATTTGGTTTTGTCTTAGATGTTCCTTTTGGAAATATTTTCGGAGTTACTAAAATTTCACCTGTATTTTGCAGTCTGGTTAGCCATATGCATACAAATTTTAACCTTTATTCAGTATCAGCTTTTCCTCTTTGGTGTTTACCCCTAATGTCTTTATAGAGAACTGTATTTCCTCTTTAATTCGTGTTAATTCAAACACACCTGCCCTGTCTCAGTCACCCTAGTTGACTTTGCTTACCCCTGTTCACATTGTTTTTTTCTTAAACATGTGTGATCAGAATCATACATGATATTGTAAAACGTGGTTTCTTAATGCTTTGTACCATGGGATTAATATTTTCTTACCTAAAAGCCCCTCTCTTAACACATCTTATGACAGCCACAGCTCACTAGTCTCTTTTGTCTTCTCATTTATAAAGACATTCTTTGCTGGGAATCAAATACAAATAGAGATAATAGTCATGGAAAGTGTAATGTACAGTCTGCCCAAAACTCTTCTATGGCTTTATCACTAACTGAAACATCATGGAGGTGGGCAATTGTTTCCAGACATAAGTAAGAGTGAACACAAGCAATGACCACTTCTTTTTCTGGGTTGTTTGTTAGTCTGTTAAAGGATTAATTGGGACCAATGTGGTGTTACATCTCAGAAATAGGTAAGAAGACGGCTCTGCCCACTGTTCACAGCACAGAATCAGAGTCTGGGTATAAGATGCATCCTAATCAGCTTATTTACATCAGTGCTCCAAACTATGTACTGTTCAGGAGTATTTTTCTCAATCCTGGATAACTATAATGCCATTTTAGCTGAATTCTGTCTATTACCAGCAATTTAGCAAACCACAAAGTTTAAACTGTGTGTTCTGTTATTTGGTGGCTTAGATGTGTATACAGTAGATTTTCCTGTATAGCAAAAGTACCAAAAATCAAAGTAAACAACATTTAGTTGAAAGGACCGAGTCTTAGCAGCTAAAAGCTTCTGAGAATCAAATTTTCCAGGGGAAGAGGGGGGAAGTACAAATGCATGATACATACAAAACAAGTTATTTAAGTTAGGGATTGCTGGCAACTTAATGCAGTAATGCACTGTAGTCATTTAATCAGCCCTCTTAGAAAGGATACAGAAACCCTGACATATGGAGGTAGTTTGTGTCCTCTTTTCAGTAACTACTTTTATATTTACATCAAATAGAATGAATAGAGCAATTAATGGTAATAAAATATTTATTGCATGATGAACCATTTTACAGTGAGCTCTGTTTCCCATCAGGAGCTAGATGCCTTCTGAAATTTAAAATTGCACTAAATCCTTTTTTTTTTTTTCATTATTCTTTGGGACAGATGGGCAGGACATCTGTCAGCTCTTCCTGCAGCCTCTTTGTTGACAGATGAATGGAATAATTTTCAGTGTACATAAAGTTGCTTTCAGGAAGAAAATCTCCACTTTTGAATAAAAAAAAAAAATAAGCTTTCTACAAATTTTCAGTGATATTTCCCATTTCAAAACTGCTTTATAACATTATCTTCTTTCTTCACTTCAGAGAAAGAGTATCTCTCCTAAGGGAAGTTGCGTGTAGTTAATACTTCAAATTCTAAGCAGGAGGCTTGTGATTGTCGGTAGCATCCTTATACTTCATATCACTCTCCTTCTTGGCAGAAAGAGCCATCTCCATTTCAGAAAATGTATATGCAAAGTAAGGCAGAACTTTAAACACTTCAAGCTCTTTTCTTTTAAGAACTGACAAGTCAGTTCATTATTTCAGGCAATTTTAATCTTTCAATATTGTGCTTATATTTTATTTAAAAGAAATTAAAGGTATATCAGAACATTTTGTACAACGGGTATATTTAAAGGAAACAAAAACTGTGTTTTAAAAGAACCCTGAAGAGAAAAAAAATGAGCCAATTAGTGTTGTTTTTTTTTTTTTAAGTTATATCCTAAAGTTAATTGCTGATGTCGCAATGACTCCAGCTGGGAAAAAATCAAATTTGGTCACAGATTCAAGAAAAATTAAAAATGTAAACTCACTGGTTTTGCATATATCTTTGTGTACTGTTATTTCATTCACTACCAATTCAATAATTCAGTCACATCAAACCGAAGATTAACAATTTTATCAAATCCCAGTAGCCGTACAGAATTACACCCAGCTGTAGTTTAATACTGACACCCCTCTTTAGACAAAAAGTATGACTGTCTGCTGTAGAGCTACACCTGTAAATGAGATTAGTTTGTACAATGTTATTTGTGTCAGCCTAGTAGAACACTGTAGGCACCTCTCCATTAAGAGTTTAATAACATGATTGGGAATTAAGACGAACTGCAGAGATCCGACATGGTAAATTCTAATGTAACTGAGGCCACAACCAGAACCCTGTAATGAAAGGGGGTAGCAAGAAGGGTCAGGGAATTTTCATTCCCTAACACCAAGCCACCGCAACTCTTTTGTGTTTATAATACCCTGATTTTCAAGTATATATTATAGTCTGTAGGAGAACAAGGCATTGTCTGGAAAATGTGTCTCTTGCTCACAATGGTATCTTAACTGAAGCTGTGAGACCAGGCTAAGTTTAAAAATTGGTCCAAGACTTATAATTACAGGAAAGCAGCATGAACTACAAAGTAGTTTTACATAGAAAGCAGGACAGTGGTTTAAACAAACCTGTTTCTCTTGGGCCTGATGCTGTGACTGTTGCCAAGTGAGTAAGCTTCTCTGAGTAGTTCTGACTTCCAAAGGGTTATAATCTACATAAGGATTAACCAGGTAAAACACAGTGAGTTTTCTGTGAAAGAAAACCTGGTTGACCACTAGAGCTAGAAATAGCTCTGGAATGAGAGGTGACTGTTGTATGAAATACGGTAAAAGGACTGGAACATCTGGCATCTTTTTGGCTTTGGGAAGGGTAACGTTTCCACATAGGGACACCAAAGGAGCAGGTCTGCCCTTTACTTCCTTACGTAATGTGCAATTAAGTTTCTACACTAATTGGTGACTTCCCGTGTACCCCTTTAGATGATCGAGCTCTTCTGTAAAGGGGTTGTAACCTTGCTCTCTTAAACAGCGTAAGGCCCAGAACAGTTGGTCTGCTGGAGGAAATTCATCCCATTTAACCCATTCCCAACCTGGAGGGGAAAAAAAAAGCCAGAGTTTAAAATTAATCACGTAATTAATCACATAACAGTTCTGCCTCCGCAAGTCTGGGGGGATTGTGCGGAAATTACCCACGCAGGTTCGGGGTCTGTGTTGCCCACGCGGTTATTTTAGGTTCGTTACCCCCCCTCCCCTTAACTCC
>NW_010335208.1:0-5880 GCF_000700745.2 Antrostomus carolinensis
CCATTGGCCTTCCTGGCCACGAGGGCACATTCAGTTTGATGGAATCAGTTTGCAAAACATCAGTGTCCTGGATCCCTTTCTTCTGATGTTCACCTGCCACCTTGCCAAACTTCAGAGCATGGAAAATATTTGTGCCGCTTTCATCCAAAGTGTTTTGATACCTTCACCAAGGGCTTCACCTTCTCCTCGCTGAATGTACCCTCCACTGACACCTTGCAGTCTGGGTAATTGTATTTTCTATACCTTGAAAATATCCTAAATATTCTGTGTATCAATAACACAACTGTAGACATGAGGTGGCCCCAAGTTACTGTTGGGCAGCAACAGCCTACTGACAATAGTGTCCCCAAGAAGGACTCAAGTCCTGCTGTGTCCCAGCATGTCACCTGTGTCACAAAGCAGCTCTAAGGCTGCTTCTGGGCAAAACAGCTCGGCCAGGCTGCTGTCAGTGACCCTCCAGGCAGCGTTGTCCTGAGAACTGGGATGCACAGGGGACCGTGTGCTCTCCAGGTCAAAGCTGAACTCGAGAGTCCTGCAGGGTTCTGGCTTCAGGAAGGTTTGGAGGGCTGTTCAGCCTCTCTCAGTAAATATCAGCACACAGAGCATCTTTGTGGACTTCAGTGGACTCAGAACTTCTCCCTCACTATGTTGGTTCTACTGCCATCCTCTGGCAGCTGCTTTTACATGATCTTCCTTTGGAGAGACCAGGCCAAGCTTTAGACAAAGAAGGAGGGCACTATTCTCTCTGCAACACAGCAATTTAATTGTTCCTATCTTCTACTCCTATCAGAGCCTCAGAGCTGAACAGCTTGTCTGTGGCAGGCCAGGCTGAAAGGACATCTGGAGCACAGCTCCCACCAGGTCTCTGCTCTCAGTGTCTTCAGGGAGAGGACCTGTCACTGACCATCTTGGGTGGGGAACAGTGTCTGATAGACGGACAGGCTCCTCTGACACTGCCATTCAGACGCAGTTTCAACACGGAATCCTTTAAAAGTGCAGAGAGGGTGAGTGCATGTCCTGGGTTTGGTTAGGATAGAGTTAATTGTTCATAGGGGACTGGGAGGGGGGTGGCAGGGGCAGCTGGCTTGGGCGGCCAGGGCAGATATTCCATACCACGTGATGGTATTCCATACCACGTGACCATAGAATCATAGAATGTTTTGGGTTGGAAGGGACCTTCAAGCTCATCCAGTTCCAACCCCCCTGCCAGCAGCAGGGAAACCTTCCACTAGACCAGGATGCTCAAAACGTTACCACGTGACAGTATTCCATACCATGTGACAGCATTCCATACCATGTGACAGTATTCCATCCCACGTGATGGTACTCCATACGATGTGATGGTATTCCATCCCACGTGACGTCATGCTCAGTATTTAAACAGGGAAGCTCTGGGAAGAGGGGGCTGCTGGGGGCTGTGGTTCATGAGCCAGTCGGGTGGTGAGCTGGTTCGTTCCACTTGTCACTTCGTGTATTCGCTCATTAGCACTGGTGGTGGTGTTGTTGCTGTTGGTGGTGGTGGTTGCTGTTGTTGGTTTTTGTTGTTTGTTGTTGGTTGTTGCTGTTGGTGGTGGTGGTTGTTGTTGTTGTTTGGTGTTGTTTCTCCCTCACTATCCCAGTAACCTGCTCGTGTCTCAGCCCCTGAGCCCCATTCGTTTCTATTTGCTCCTCCCCATCCCACCGGAGGGTGGGGGTTGAGGCAGGCAGTGACCCTTCCTGATTAAACTACATCAGTGCAGAAGGGCAGACAAGAGACCCTCTGCCCACATCTGCCTGGGACAAAGGGCCCAGGATCCATTTGGTGTAGTGGAGGTTTTATTTTTCATTTTGAAGAGCAAGGACTGAATTCCCACTGTCAAAATGGGATGATACCAGTTACAGACAAAGCAGATATTTTGATGCCAGGCACATTCCATTTCCACATCGTGGGGTTAGGTAACGATAGCCAGGCTGGTGCAGAATTCATCTAGTCACACTGGGGTTAACCTGGCGTGACACTGCTAAGAGTCACCATTCTCTAAACATAGGAGCAGGGCAGACTCAATTGCAGCATTTTCATGGATTTTTTGCACCTAAAGTTTTTGTTATGTCCTGTCTGAACACCTCATCTCAATTTATGTCTCCAGTTTCTCCTTCTCCCACCATGTACTGCTGTGAAAAGCCTTCCTCTGTCTTCTTGATCCACTACTCCAAACAGATTTGGGAGGGAGTCAAGGTGTTTAAATGAGAGATGAGGGCACATTTCAATAAACATTCTTCTGAAGACCTGGGAACTCACCGCCTTTCCTTGGTCTGGTGGTGTTGTGGAGGTGCCTTACTGAATTTGAGGGGCAGAGACCTGGGGAATTGTGAGATACTGTCAGTGTTGGTCCTCTTGTCACTGGGAAAGGAAGAGAAGAGCTGGTTTCTCTGCAGGTCTGACTTGCCTGTGTGCAAAGCAGCCTGTATCTCTGAACAATCCTGACAGTGCAGGAAAAAAGACTCCTGACAAGCATATAATCCAATTAGCTTCTCGCTTTCACATCAATTCAGTTCTAGCTCATGAAATTGCTTGTCATTTATCCATCACTCCAAGAGACTCCAGAATCCAATTGCCTTTCTTGAAGCCAGAAATGAGACACTAGCAACAGGACCCATTAGATATGTCATTCAGGGCTTCTACTTCTGCTCTCCCAGATAATGGATGAAGTTCTGTAACAGATTGCAGCCCTGGAAGAATTCAGGGCAGCTTATTCCTCCTCTTTGGAGCCTGTGCAGAGTCCCCCAAGACACATAGAGGCAGACCCTACAGATGAATGTGTCAAGATAGGCCAGCACATCTCCAAAAATACAGCCAACTGAAGCAATCCTGATTTTTCACCAACAGCACCAACTGTTGGGGTTTTTATTTATATTTTTGTTTCCTCTTTTTAAAAAAAATAATGACTAACTTATTTGATAAATTTCACCTTTCTGGCTTGTTTATTAACTGTCTACAGATAGATTGCAAAAATATCATAGTTCCATAGTTATACAGGAACTAATTCTGGGAAAGTCAAATGCCAAAAGGCCAGAACCTTCCAAAGGGAACTTCATCTGTTCTCCAATGGCAGAAGCCAAGCACATCGCATGGGAGGGAATTATGGAGCAGGCACAGAGGTCCAGCAAGGCAAGATAGAGGGAAGACCCTGCGAACTGCAAGCAGAAAGGTACTTGATGGCAATGAAAGATCCCTGTGCACATGGAGAGCCCTGAATAGAGAAGCTCCTCAAAGCCCACTCTTTTCTAGGCTGAACATCCTCAGCTCTTAGCCTGTTCTCATAGCAGAGCTGTTCCATCCCTCTGATCATTTTTGTGGCCTCCTCTGGACCTGATCCCACAGGTCCATGTCTTTCTTGTGCTGGGGACTCCAGAGCTGGATGTAGCACTGCAGATGGGGTCTCACCAGAGCAAAGTATAGGGGCAGAATCATCTCCCTTGACCTGTTCGCTGCACTGCTGGGGATGCTGCCCAACACCGTCATGGGTGTTGCTCTCTCCTCCCAAGTAACAAGTGACAGGACAAGAGAAAATGGCCACAAGGTGCACCAGGCAGGGAGGTTTAGGTTGGATATTAGGAAAAATTTCTTCACCAAAATGGTTGTCAAGCATTGGAACAGGCTGCCTGGAGGTATTTTAAAAGGTGTGTAGATGTGGTGCTTAGGGACATGGTTTAGAGGTGGACCTGGACCTGGCAGTGTTAGGTTTACAGTTGGACTTGATCTTAAATGTCTTTTCCAACCAAAATAATTCTATGACTTTGTGGGCTGAAAGTGCACATTACCAGCTCATACCCATTTTTTTGTCCACCAGTATCCCCAAGTCCTTCTACATAGGGCTGCTCATACCCTCTGAAGCAGGGCTACAAACTGCAGTGTAACTCCAGACCAAGTTTTGCAGGATGGCTGAGGAGTCTGGTGGAGACCAGCACCAGCACAGCATCCTTAGTCATCATCCTGTCTAGAAGGGCAGGTTCCTGCTGCTGATTCTCTCTACCTGTGCCCCTTGTGTGCAAACGTCCATTTTTCCTGAGCTGTCGTGCCAACAGGAATTGAATGTGTATGAGGGACCCAGCTAGCAAACAGGCACACTTGGCTTTTATTCTCACTCCTCATTTACCATGGCCATGATTTGACATCTGGGACACTGGCAGCAGCTTCATCTCTGTCACTGCCATCAGTGCCCCTTTTCAGGGCCAACACAACTGCTCAGGGGAGTTATGCTGAAACAAAACAGGCACTGATCTAATTTTAAGTGAACAGCATGGCTTTGCAGGATTGATTAATATGGATAATTTTTCCAACCAGAGGCCAAGGACAGGCCCAGCAACACCTCTGTAGACCTGATGGGAACAAGTAGTGCTGCAGCACAAGCTTGTAAGAATAACCAGGGGATGGAGACACTAGGGAAATGTAATAGCTGGGGCTTTCCTCAAAGCCCTTTGTCATCAAGCTACAGCCCATGTGGCCTGCAGCAAATGGCTCAGGTGACAGCAGACTTTACAGCCCCCAAAAGGAGGTAAGAATTGGTAAGAAATGGAGGTAAGATTTAATGGCATGTCCAGTTAGACCCCACTAACTGCCTACTGTCACACCAGGTGACAAACAGGAACGGGAAAAGACTGACATTCCTCAGTCATTGAGATTTAGGTAACTGAGGACACTCTCAAAACACAGAGTCTGACCATGGATTCAAGTCTTATTTCTCTGGAGAGTCACTGGGATTTGCAGCTGGTGCAGCCCCATTATTCACCCTTGTCTCCTTTACTGTGCTCACCTAGATGGGCCACAGCATGAGATGCTCCAGGGAGCAGCATGCATTCCTGTTACCTGGAGCACTGCCTGCAAAGTAGAAACAGATAGAATGACACCTCAGGTAAAAAAATTATTTAAAGGAATTACAAAGCCAACTTCTGCCCTTGATTCAGTGTTCCCAAAGCCAAGCAGGATTAGGTGCTGCTGCTGTCCCTGCTTCACTGCTGAGGCTGGGACGTGGTTTTTCACCAGGATTAATTTCAGATGAATGACTATGGCCCTCCATCCTCTGGTTGGTTTTGAGTTTCTTTAGGGAAAGCTCTCTGACTCAAGGAAATCTCTTGGGCTCTTCTCAGTGATGCCCAATGGTAGGACAAGGGGCAATGGGTGTGAGCTGGAACACAGGAGGTTCTGCTTAAACTTGAGAAGAAACTTCTTTCCAGTGAGGGTGACGGAGCCCTGGGACAGGCTGCCCAGGGAGGGTGTGGAGTCTCCTTCTCTGGAGACATTCAAGACCCGCCTGGACACCTTCCTGTGTGATCTCATTTAGGTTCCTGCTCTGGCAGGGGGGTTGGACTGGATGATCTTTCGAGGTCCCTTCCAATCCCCAGTGTTCTGTGATTCTGTCATTCTGTGAAATGCTTGTTTCTCATTACCACCCACAGAGCAGCACTCAGAGCCGTGCCCTGTGTGTGTTTATAATATTAACTCCTGCACTCTTGTTCAGTTGTGGCAATAACACATCTTACGGGTGTGAAGATTATGAGACACCTAGTCATTCAGGAAATAGAGCTTAAAAGTGTTTAATAGCTTTACAACTCTTTTCAAAGGGATTATTCCCTCTTTTTTCAGTCTTTTTCTGCAGTTGACGTGGCATTAAAGCAAGCTAAGAGTGTTCTCAAGTCCCACAGATACAACAGCTTGTACTTCCCATTTGTAAATTGCAAGTAGAGGCTCAGCTTACTTGTGAACACAAGGTCCCATTACATGCTGGATTTTCTCCCTGACACCATTGTCTTCATGTGAAAAACCAGCAGAAGTTGCTGTACAGTTCACATGGGAGCTGCATGGCTGCACCCACTGGGTCTCTTAAGCCTCCATTTACCTGG
>NW_010335208.1:5916-19831 GCF_000700745.2 Antrostomus carolinensis
TTGTAGCTGTTGCACTTAGTTTCGGAGAAGCTATGAGCACAAACTCTCTGCTGTAGAAGATGGATCATCCACAGACAAAGACATCTTCAAGCATGATCCCTCCTGCTTTCCAGGAAGAAACTGGAGGAGGAGATTCCTGATAGGAACATTACACAAAACATTTTTAAAGGATGTCTGTCAGCAATGATCCATCATTCACTGCTGTGTGTGCAACAGGGAAGCAGTCTATGTGCTTTCAGCCCATCTTCTGGAGATGTAAAAACATACCACATGACCAGCACCCAGCCAGAACAATTTGGGGTTAGAACAAGGGATGTTCTCCTTCAACAGACTGCTCAGCAATTGCAGCTGGAAAATTAATTCACAGGAACTCTACACTGAGTGATTTCATAAATGTGAGAAAATAACAATCTGCCCACGAGCAATGTGTGAGCAGAACAGGAGTTACACACTGGGAAAAAGCTTTGTGCAAATCCTCCTTCTCCCTGAGCCTTTCAGAGCTTTTATTTCATCTCCTCGGATATTAGCAGGTCAAGATGCATCCAGAAGCAAGACAGAAAATGTGGAAGAAACACCTGTTTTGGAAGGAGCAGAAAACACCTGCTACCAGGATTCAGGAGCTAGAATTAGGGGGACTGTGTCTGATCTGGTAATACCCATGTTCCTCTGAGAAGCATCAGCAAAGAAGGGCTATTTGGCCTGCTCTGTACATGTGAAACTTGATTTGTCAAGAGTAAAGAAAACATAGGAGATGATATTTTGCAGAGACTCAAGAGGCCCAGAATTGCCCCTCCAGAGCTGACCTGGGTAGTGCTGGCTGATGTGACTAATCCCCTGCAGTGCAGAAGATGGTATGGCAGAAGAGACACGGACTGGGGAGTGTTTGCAGAGTAAGTTCACCCCAGTCATGAAGAACTGCTGGTCACTGCTCTTTGAAGTGTACTCAACATGGACCTGCTCTCTCAGGGTATACCCACAGCTGCAGTTGAATGAGGTATGGGTGTCACTGAACACCATCAGAGGTCCTGTGCAGTCTTCCTCTCTGCTTTCAGCTCCATCTCCTTTCACCCATGAGGAAGTAGATTTTGCTCTGAGCTGCTCCCAGAGTTGTAACTGTCCTCAGAGAAATGTCTAAAAGCATTGCTGTGCACTCTCTGACTGCAGTGTTCTCTCAAGCCTATGGAGCAAACCTGAATCACTGTCTGGTTCTTAGAAAACCCAAATTTTAGCCCACTGAAGCTTCTCAAGACAAATTTCACTGGGTATGTTTACGTGGCACCAGCTTTCCATAAGACCAGAGCTGTCACTCCTTCACTGACACTCCCTGGTAGTTCTTGCTGACAGCAGAAGGACCTTGGAAATGTCTGTATTTGGGTGATGAAAGGTATTCAGTACTGCACAGCAGTCCTGAGGCAACCTTGAAATCCTCCTGGCAAGTTTCACTCAAAAAGCTGTCACTTTAGTGCAGAGTTTTTCTCACAGCTGTTGCAGTTCAGTACATGTTGACTTGGCAATATAAGGTCTCAGGATTGGTCTGAGGTAGTCTTAGGCTATTTTATCTGCAATAACAGTGCTTTGACTATCATCTACCCTGGATTAGCTCCACTTGGTGGTAAATCCCTCACAAACCCTCATTTGTTTGCACAACAAACAACAGCCCTTTTTGTTTAGGGGACTTGGGGAAGCTACTGAGGCTTTACCTGGGAGTCAATGGAAAGAGAGCAAACTATGAAAAGATGTCAAAATAGACTCAAGTAGACCTAAGCCCAAGGAGGAAGAAATCCTCAACAGAAGCATTGTTCTCCTCTTGATGGAGTATTCTGGATGATGGCAAATTGTCATAACTTCCTCCAGGGCTCCTCTGAGGACCCTGAGTGTCACAGAAAGTGTGAACATATGCCCAGAAAACAGGTATTTATATTTGGGAGCTTTTTAATTACAAGTTTAACCATTTTATTTAGGAGGTTCTTCTGTATTAGTTAATTTGGATTATTAGACTACTAAACCATTACTTAAATTGACAGCAGATTATTTCCTCCATATATAAGATGTGTTTCCTTTTGCTCACAATAACATTTTGACTGTAACAGTGTGATTTAATATCCTTCCTGCAGATGGTGAAGGAATCCTACCAGGAGGCTCTTTGAAGTCAGATACATTTCAGAGTAAATCTGCTGAGCAGGTCGGTTTTGCACTGGGAATACTCCCCAGTTTGCTCCTTGCCAGGTGAAGTGGACAAGATGTTAATAAGGTTCAATGAGCCTAAAGAGGGAAGGCAGAGAGTGAACGGCAGTTTCCAATGACAGGAGCTAGTTAAGGCCAGAGAATTAAGTGTTTGCAGCGTGAGCACAGGGCAGGCAGCTGCAGTGGGAGTCTGAAGGATCAGTTCAGCCTGCTGGAAGGCCAGCTCACCTTGGTTTGGACATGGTAGGAGGAACTCAGCTTCCAGAATACTGGTAATACTTAGTGGCTTCCAGAAAAATTTAGTCATGTTTTGAGTTGTCTCACAAAGGTGAGGTGCAGGCAAGCTTTTCTTATGGTTCGAAGTAGTCTGTGACATTTGAGAGAGCATCAGGCAGCACATTCATATCCCAGTCAAGCTGTTAGGCACGTGCCACCTTCCCTGACTGCCTTCTTGTTCAGCATAGCCCAGCTCAGTTCCCCAGTCTGCTAGCAGAGTCTGTGGGAGTGAAACTTCACCCGCGGTTGGGGAATATAGCATTAGAGGGTACATCCAAAGGTGTTGATGGGCCAGGCTGTTGTCATTGTGAAGCTCTTCTCTAAACGGTTGGGGAATATAGCGTTAGAGGGCATTTAAGACAGTTGTAAGTCCTTTGAGACACAGGGGATACATCCAAAGGTGTTGATGGGACAGGCTGTTGTCATTGTGAAGCTCTTCTCTAACACCTGGGAAAGGTAATTGCAATTGGAGATGTTCCTTATAACTGGGAAAAGGCAAACATCATACCTATCTTCTGGAATGGCCAAAAGGAGGATCTAGGGAACTACAGGTCTTTCAGCTTCACCTCAGTCTTTGGGAAGGTAATGGAGCAAATCATAGAATCATAGAATGGATTGGATTAGAAGGGACCTTAAAGATCATCTAGTTCCAACCCCCCTGCCATCAGCAGGGACACCATCCACTAGACCAAATCCTTCTTGAGTGTTTAGGGAGATCCAGTGCTGACTGGCCAAGGGCAATACGAATCTACATACTACAGAAAAATTTGTCTGCAGTATTTTCTAAGTAAATCCTTTACTTCAATATGAAGCAGTGAAATGTATTTGCACCAGTAGCTAGAAACTCCTCCTTTAGCCCCCTGATTCTTTGCTGATTTATTCTGAAGAGCAGCATATTTCCAGAGTGTCAAACCTAGGGGTAAATGAGAACCTTTTGCTGTTCATAAAATGGCTTTCACAGCCACTGCCTATCCTTACGGTTGTTACTACTCGAAACAGAAGCTTGTCTGTGGTGTATAACAAATGTCCTCATTTATAAGCTTTGGAAATCACAAAAGAAGCCATCAAAGCCTTGCTTGGAAATAGACATATGACCGTTGCAGAAATAAGGGAACAGCAAGCAAGCACAGATGGTAGAGAGCCTCTTTCAAATGCTTTGGAGCTGAGGCAGTTTCTACTGAGAAAGTGAAAACGATCATAACTGGAACAGCACAAGAAGGGCACTAGCTAGGAGATTGTCTTCTGACTTGATCCAAAGGATGCCAACAGGGATGGAGGAAGGGCAGAGGTCTGAAAGATAATATTTGGACCTATAGTTTCAAAGGGAAAGTATCAGCATTAAAGCCTTAGATGAAGAGGGTGGACCCTGACCTTGTTCAAAGTCACGCTTAACTTGTAAGAGGCACCTAAAACAGGAGCAGGCACCTGATGACATGCTGTGAAGAACAGGTCTGAGGATCACAGCTTGAGTGCTTCCCTAGCTGCATTGCCCTATGGACAGGCAAAGAAACAAGTGGCCAGAAGCATCCTCATGTGGCAAATTCTTCTTCTCTTCCTAACTCCAAGTGAAGATCATGTGTCTTGGAAAGAAATCATTTTAACAAAAAATAAATTAGAGGTGAGTGAAATTAAGGATGGTGTTTCCTGGTCCATGAGAAAGGGAAAAAGATCAGAAGATCATATTTATGTCTGGTATTCTGCATCTACTTGGCTTGTGGTCCCCAACATGTCCCATAGTGGGAAAATATGGGGTAACTTCCTTAGCAGGGTCCACCTCTGCCACCACCACTACTGCAAAGGTAATCCAACCTGGGTCTTGCCATCTATGCTGCCTCCTCCTCTGAGGACAGGTGAGGTCGGATGAGAGGGCCCCAGCCCAGCCCTTGCTCTGCTGCACAGGTGCTACCCTGCTGCCTGTAGTCATTCCTCTTTCAGCCATGCACCAGCTGGCAGTCCACACATGTGTGCATGGAGGTCCTGTGCTGGTAGAAGACTCCTAAGAAGTAAGGTATTCCTGAGAGTTTGGCGCCATCACCATAGCTTGGAGGTTTTGCTGCCTAGATCTGTCTCAGGGAAATATGTCTGAGGGTGGAGTAGCCTGAGGAAATTCTGTTTTATTTCAGTTTTGCCTTTGGCAAAAGATCCTGATATTAATTCATTAACATTTGCAAAATTCTTTGAGTTTCTCTGACAAGAGCCTCTATAGCAGTGCATAGAATTCAATTATTCAGTTATTAAGTATTGCTATCAGTAAGTCAAGCATTCAATTATTAATTATTATTATCACTGTTACTCAAACCAGAGACTAACATACACAGAACATCTCCTGGCCTGCCTGTGAGCAATGCACCTTCAGTTCCTGCCTCCAAAACTTCTTTTGCTTTGGTAAATAGCTTGAACATATTGGTACATCTGACCTGCCCAGTTCTGTCTCCTCTATCATGACCCAAGCCTGAGCATGAACCATGGGTCATTCTCACACCTGTTTGGACATGGATGGAAGATCTGAGCTCTGAGAATCATTTACCTGCTGGGAGAAGGATCGAGGTATTAAAAACCAAACATGATGTTCCATCAGTTTTGGATCCAAATGAAAGCTGGATCTTGACTCACTGTGAAGCAGAGAACCTACAAATGTTTTGAGCAATTGGATGATATTCAGGAATGTAGCACTGGGAATATTGGTGTGGATATATTTGGTTGACAGATTGCATCTGAAAGGTGTGTTTTGTTAAGTCCCCTCTGTCTTTTCTTCATGACGTTCTGGTTCAAGCAAATCTTGTTTTCTTTAAACATGTGTTTGAGACTGTGATAAAGGTCACACAGACACCTGTGTGAACAGAACAAGCCTGTTCACAGAGACCTCAGCATCTGCACCTTGCACAGACATAGTTGTCTTCATGCTCAGTGCTGACCAGAGAGCAACACCAGCTGCAATTCTCCCTCTTTTTGGACAACGACATACAACCTGCACCACAAAACCTGGCAGCAGAAAGCGGGTCAGTAGAATAGTTAATTTTGTTTGCAAGCAAAAGTAAAATTCAGTATTAAAATTATTTTAGTGTCTTTAAAGTCAGTGGAAGCACACCCCAAGAGGTGTGATTCCTTTGAGGCAGATGAGTTGCTCCTCAGGGGCCTGTCTCTCTCTCTATTAGTTGCAAAGAGGCTCCAGGACAGTGGCTCAACTGAAGATGTCTCCTCTGTACAGTCTGATACCAGCTGATATGACTCCCTTCTTGGGTCTTCCCTCTCTGGTAGTCCCCAGAGTACCTCTTTGACAGTGTGAGTTTGGTGGCCATGAATGACAGCAAACAGCCCAAGACAACAAACTGAAATCAAAGTACTAGCAGGAGACAATATAGGAACAATTTCAACAAAGGTTGGATGAAGCTGGCAGTGGGACCATTCAATGAGTCAGTCATACAGTAAAGGGGGTGAAGCAGGGTCTCACCCCATCATGCATGCTGTATGCAGCAGTTATGTGGACCAGCTCTGACCACCTCACACCAACAGCCCACCCAGCTGTCGCTGCTCCGGAGCTCTTCAGGCAGGTGACACTGATATCTTCATCCTACAAAATGAGCAAGGCTTCCTTGCTGCTGCAGGCACATTGTAGTGCTTCTCTGGGCTGGAGAACAGACAAGCACTGTTTTCAAGCATTTCTTCCAAAAGGCAGATGCCTAAAAAGGAGATGACTTATCCTAAAGTAATTTAGTTCTTCTCTAGTCAATGGAAAGAACCCTTCATCCAGCCTTAGGCACCTCTCTCAGTCTGAGATTAAGAATTTCTAGAAGTGATCACTGATCCGGAAAGGTATCTCTAAAGAGAGTATAAGGCTCCCAGTCCTGATGCAGCTGTGAAGCAGCCAAACACCGTGGCCTTGAGCTCCAGCAGCAACTAATAACACCAGTGCTGTTATCAATGTTCGTCTCATACTAAGTTTGAACTGAAACACTGAAAGTAAAATACAGCTATTCTAATTACTAAAAAGAAAATTAACTCTATCCTAGCAAAACCAGGACACTGGTTCACAGCTGCATTGGAACTGGGAGGGAGAAATGCAGTGAATAACAAAGCCCCAAACTTGCATTCGGATGTGCCAATGAAATATTCCAGATCATATCACGTCATGTCAGTACATTAACTGGGGCTGACCAGAAGACAGGGGATTTCTCTCAGGGATCGCTCAGGCTTTCACTCTTCCAAGGTTTTGGGTTTCGGGACTGTCTCTGCTCCGGGATCACTGGCTGGCACAGGCCGGGCATTGGTCAGCGGGCGGTGAGCACTGTGTATCACTCATTTGTATAGTCTGGTATCACTGTTGTTATCATTATCATTTTATTTTAATTAGTAAATAATTTTTATCTCAACCCGTGAGTTTCCTTGCCCTTCTTTCCAATTCTCTCCCCTACTCCCTGGGTGAGGGGTGGGGAGGATGAGAGAACAGGTTGCAAGCTGCAAGCAAAAAGGGTGAATCCACCCAAACCACCACAATGGGACAGCCCCCCTTATACTGCAAAAGAAATATTTAATCAACATGAACTTCACTTGAAATAGTGGGAGGAAGTGTGACAGTTTCTGCTGATGGAACCCTGAAAACAAAGCTTTGACAAATCAGGGGTATCACCCAGCTGCACCCAGTGCTCACTTCCACCCACAGTAACAGGCTTCCTGTCTTCTCTTCTGGTGCTGGACAGTTTCTCATCCTTGCACCATTTCTGTGCCATACACTGACACATGAAGTCGTAAGGCCCCACCTGGAGCACTGCGTCCAGTTCTGGAGTCCCCAACACAAGAGAGACCTGGAGCAGCTAGAACAAGTCCAGAGGAGGCCACCAGGATGATGCGAGGGCTGGAGCAGCTCTGCTGTGAGGACAGGCTGAGAGAGTTGGGGCTGTTCAGCCTGGAGAAGAGAAGGCTCCGGGGAGATCTTATAGTGGCCTCCCAGTACCTGAAGGGGCTCCAGGAAGGCTGGGGAAGGACTTTTCATAAGGGCAGTTAGTGATAGAACAAGGGGAAATGGGTTTAAACTGAAAGAGGGGAGGTTTAGATGAGATATTAGGAAGAAGTTCTTCACTGTGAGGGTGGTCAGACACTGGAACAGGTTGACCAGGGAAGCTGTGGCTGCTCCTCCCTGGAAGTGTTCAAGACCAGGTTGGATGAGGTTTTGAGCAACCTGGTCTAGTGGAAGGTGTCCCTGCTGGTGGCAGGGGGGTTGGAACTGGATGATCTTTAAGGTCCCTTCCAACCCAAACCATTCTATGATTCTATGATCATTAACATCCATCACAAACAACACTGCTCTAGTGTTATCCCCAGCAGTAACTCCGGGGGATTGTCATACATCTCCCATGACACTGATGGAAGGAAATTTTCCAGTGGGCTGAAGCATGTTTTGTTTTTTTCTTCTTATTGTTTTTTCTTTTCAAGGAGCCAATAGTAAGGCTTGCTGTCTGTAGGTTCAACACAAATGCAAATATACCGCTTTCCTGGAATGATGAATCACTAAAGGGATGCTGTTGTTGGTGACTCCCATTCTCTCCTTTGGGGTTAGCAGTTTTACCATATTGCATTTCCCATAGTCTGCACCAAAGCAAAGACTCTGCACATCATGGGAAACACAAGAGTGTTGGGACATTGTGGAAACTCACCCAGCAATGCATCTAACCACACAGAAAGGTTGGTGCCTCATACACTGACACTACAGATCCCAGAAGATACTTATCCAAAACAATAAAATAATCCCAGGTTAGATTTGAAATGAGAGGTTTGGTCATGGTGACGAGATAAAATCATGCGTCCTGCCTCGGCAGTGTCGGTATTTTTCTTATTGAAAACAGAGAAGTGCAGTGAGCTGTGATTGTCCGACTGAAATATTTTGAAGTGGTTTATTCTATTAAAAGAGAACATGACCTTTTCTCCTCTAAAAATAAAGCATCAGGCATGGGCAAAAAATAAAACCTTCTGTGAGCTGTGACTTCCCCACATGCAGAAGTGCAGTGTCTGGGCTGCACTGGTGTCTGCAAAGCCAGAGGCTGGTGCCTGAGAACAGCAGTGACTCAGAAACTGGGGTGTGTGGGAAAAGTTGTTCAATATGGTTTCACAAGGGATGTCATCACTTAGTCTCATCCTCATTAGTATGATTATTTCACATTTCTAAGCTGTGGCACTAGCAAAATAGAGTCCAGCCTCTGAGACACACTGCGTGGTGGTGGGAAGCCTCAGGTTTGCTGGGACATCTGGGTTCCTCTCTGGACTAGGACAGGCTCCACGGGGCTGGGCTGGAGACCTGGCAGGAGATCACTGTGGAAAACATCCTCAGGGCTGCACTTCAAACCTGCTGGGAGCTCTTGGCTCTCGCTCCTGTACTGTGGCAAATGTCATCTGCTTCTCAAAATGGTTCATTTCTGTCAAATTTCTACAGATCTGGTTTACAGCAGGATTTCCATCTGGGCCTCAAGCTGAAATGTAACGACTCAGGCACTTTCCCTCAGCATTTCGATTTCCTCTTTCAGGACTTGTCTAATTAAACTGCACAGACTGCACTAAACAGCTGATGGCAGGATGTTGTGTTGTCTGCAGCCTAATGAGGACCTGCTTTTAGTTGGGTAAATACAAACTCGTAATAAGGTCTCCTCCACTCAGACAACAGTTCACACTCTTGACAGAACCTACTCACATACTTGTAAGATTCAGTCTCCATGCAAGAGATGAAACATGTGCCATGGTTGTATGGGAAGAGGGAGGAAATCTGTCCCTCTTGCATGATCATAAAGTAGCTTCTGTTGGTGACTTTAGCCATGGATGTTAATTGCAAGTACCACAGGCTTGTGCAAACATGAAGAGCAATGCCTATGTGAGTATGGAGTAATTAAGTGAAAATTTCTGTCTCAAAAATGATATTTTTATGATAAAATATGAATCAGACAGGTTGTGCTGGAGGTAATTACTGTAAGAGAGACTCAGTAACACAAAATACAATTTCACACTACTCTGCAAGGACATGCTATTAACTACTATATCTAGAGGTACTTGTAAAACTTAGAGAAGGAAGTTCCAGGGTCTTTAAAGTAATGTGAGAATGATCCTGCTGGGCTCTCTGGGACCGTGTAAAAACACTTTTCTTACTGTATTTTCTTTCCCGGGCACTGAATGGTAAAGTCTAATTTGAACGAAGCACAGATGTCAAAGCTGTTTTCAAACATTAATGAGCTCCACAAATCTCTACCACGCACTGCTTGCATTATTTTTAAAATTAACATATTTACTCACTGGATCTCTTCTGGGCTGGTGAGCACCTAAGCCCTACCCCCATCCTGTTTAATATTTGTGGTGCCAAACACAACTGACAGACTGCTAGCTACAGCCAGGAACAGGCAACCAAGTGTTTGAGGTTATCTAAAAGCACACAAGCACGTGCAAAGCTCAGAAGGGTTTGCAGAGGTTTTCCACCTTGTGTGAAGTCCCTCTTTATCTGTAGCATCTGAGTGGGTATTTTGGAGGCCAAGCTGACCTTCACAGGCCACCTTCCAAGATGATGAAGGGAGTGGAGCATCTCCCTTATGAGGAAAGGCTGAGGGAGCTGGGGCTCTTTAGCTTGGAGAAGAGGAGGCTGAGGGGTGACCTCATTAATGTTTATAAATATGTAAAGGGCAAATGTCAGGAGGATGGAGCCAGGCTCTTCTCAGTGATGCCCAATGGTAGGACAAGGGGCAATGGGTGTGAGCTGGAACACAGGAGGTTCCGCTTAAACTTGAGAAGAAAATTCTTTACAGTGAAGGTGATGGAGCCCTGGGACAGGCTGCCCAGGGAGGGTGTGGAGTCTCCTTCTCTGGAGACATTCAGAACCCACCTGGACACCTTCCTGTGTGATCTCATGTAGGTTCCTGCTCTGGCAGGGGTTTTGGACTGGATGATCTTTCGAGGTCCCTTCCAATCCCCAACATTCTCTGATTCTGTGGCTCTGTGATTCCCTGACTCTGTAGGGTTTAATATTGGTCACCTCCCCATGAAGCTTCAGGAAGAGGCAGCAGGATGCTCCAGCCAGGAGCAGAGTGTTCCTGCAGGAGCAGGTGGCAGTGCTGATCTTGGAGCTCCAGTCCGAATTTCTGAGGTGAGTTGAGAGTTTTTGCTGCTTGGCAAACGATGCCCTCAAAAGCCTGTGATGTGTCTCTCCTCCTGACCCAGCTCTCTTCATGATACATTGCCAGAGCAGGAATCAGAGTAGTTGCTTGTCCTGGGCACCAGGAGGTTTGCAAAGAGAAGATCTGTCAGAACAGCTCCTTCCCACCCTGCCTCCCATCTCCTAACCAGCTTCAATGTCCCTCTGCCCATCTGCTGTAACATGGGAGAGAGGCAATCTGGAGATGCCCCTATGGCTCTGAGCTTGGAGGGCACATTTTCTGTCTTAAAAGGGAGAGCAGATTGGGGTGGAGGGCAGATTTATGTGCAGAGATGTCATTGTTCTGGGAAATGAGTAGCACCAGGATAGCCAAAGTTCCTGCCAGGCTCATTTAGTTTTCTAAACAGCAGATATTCTCTATGTTTATTCAGAGAGCAAGGGAAATGAATAAAAAAATTGGGGTGGGATCAACAAGGAAGTAATTGTCAGTCACAGTTCAGGTGGGTGTGATGAGCTTTCCTCCTCTGCTGGCAGCTCCTCAGGAGAGAGCAGATGTGATGAGGGAATCTCTTTTAATGGGAAAATGATGAAGAATGAGTAACAAGAACTCTGTTTCCAAAGATTAATGAAACGCCATGGAGTCAGAGTTATTTGCATAAGCACCTGTCCTGAAATGAATATTTATAAGTCATTTTATGGCATCCCAGGTTATCTGTGATTCAAACCTGTGGGACAGCTATATTAACAGCAACGTCTTCCTTTCTTGTCTGCTCATGTGGTTCAGCCTGTGACTTCAGGGCCTCATCTGTGTCTTCCCCCAGAGCAGAAGGAAAGATCAAACTTGAAATCTTGCTTATAACAAATGTAGAGAGAGAAAGAGACACTTGTGGTTTAACTTGGTCCAGCATCTCCATGTTTATACCTGACTGTTATAATCTTATTTTTTAACATGCTGGTAATTGCATTTCTAAACAAACCTTTCTTTTTCCTTTTTTTCCCTTTTTCCCCTTTCTTGTCTTTTTTTCTTTTTATTTTTTCTTTTCTTTCTTTTTCTTTTAGTCATAAAACCAAGTTTCAGAGGCTTGGCTTATTTACACATACAACTGCAGGGAGAAGTTCTTCACTGTGAGGGTGGTCAGACACTGGAACAGGTTACCCAAGGAAGTTGTGGATGCTCCTCCCTGGAAGTGTTCTTGGCCAGGCTGGATGAGGCTTTGAGCACCCTGGTCTAGTGGAAGGTGTCCCTGCTGCTGGCAGGGGGGTTGGAACTGGATGATCTTTAAGGTCCCTTCCAACCCAAACCAGTCTGGGATTCTATGAATATCCAACTTCTGTATGTTTTGGAGCAGAGAAATTGTCCTTTTGGTGGCACCTTCTCATATCCTGCTGATTACATGTTTAATCCGTACAAAAAGAAAGACTGTTTGGAATGAAGGAGTTAATCAGACATGACGGAGAGCCAGAGAGTTGTCATCTGTCTGGACATCATTTTCCCTGGCCCTGATGGATGCATATTCATTTAGCCAGGTATTTCTGGAGCTGTCTTTTGCTTTAGAGCCATCCCCTTGGACTCATCAGTATCTTCATTTTCTAGTTTATTCCTTTCTTTCCTTGTAAGACTCCTTAGCTCCTGCTGCATCACGCACAGCTTCAAAGAGTTTGTATGAGCAACAGGTTCCCATAAGGCTGGTACAAATGGAGTCCTTGCATTTCCAAGCAGAGTATTTAAAAGGGGAAACTCAATAATTTTCCAGAAACTCATCTGAGCCTCTACATACTTTCAGTCAGGGATGATGTTAGATTGTCAACGCTGGTTCTGAGTCCCTGATATTATCTTTGTCTATCCATCACCATCACAAAGTGCAGCTTATTTTTAGTATAATCCTTTAAGAAATTGTTGGGAGACCTGTCACTCCCTGAGAAGAAGTGACAAACTGGGACCTCTCCCAGAAGCATGGGAGCATCACAGGTCTGGGATATCAGTAAGCAATATGCACCATTTTTTGTGGTCAAAACAACACTGTTGAAGTAGCTTTACATGGTATTTGAGCACAGGAGCAGTCTGCTAAAGGCAGTTTTGAGTGATCCCATGTAAGCTGTTGTGCAGGCATACATCTGCCTTTCCCAGGCAGTGCCGCAGAGGGCTTGCAGTGCCCCAGAGGGATGTGCTGGCCCACCCTGTGCCAGACCCTCTGCGTCTGGTCCTAAAATTGCAGAAAGATCTGTGGAAATTCCTGCAAAACTTTCTCTGTCCTCTCCCGTGAACAGTCTAGGTAATGTACAATATCAAAAGCTGCAGGACTTCACAAGTCAATGCAAATCATTGATTGGTACAGTGGTAGGAGTAGGCCTATTACAGAGCACCCCTCTGTGAACAGTGAATATTGCCCTCGTGGCCTGAGTTCAGTGCACAGATGTCAACTCAGTAATGAATTTCTGGCAATCAGATTGTATTGGGTCTGGCTGGGATGGAGTTGATGGGGACACAGCCAGGACAGCTGACCCAAACTGACCAAAGGGATATTCCAGACCATATGATGTCTGCTCAGAAATAAAAGCAAGGGGAACAGAGGGGGAAGGGAGGGCACTGGTTATTGATTTACCTCTGGGGTAACCACTACGCGTATGAAGCCCTGCTTCCTGGGACCTGGGCAAATATCACCTGCTGGTGGGAAGTAGAGAATAAATATTTTGTTCTTTTGCTTCTGTGCACCCAGCTTTGCTTTGCTTCTATTAAACTGCCTTTGTCTTGACCCACAAGTTTGGTTTTTTTGTTCTATCTTATTTTAAAATGAAGAGGAGGGTGACAGGGTGGGCTTTGGTGGGCATCTGGCATCCAGCCAGGGTCAACCCACCAAGCAAATATTTTCTTTAATGCTATAAGACAGCTTGGCAGTGTTGTATCATGATTACTCTGAGCATTCCACAGTGTTTTGGGGTTTAATTAGATGGGAAAGTATCCCAGCAATTTATTCTAAATATCAGTTGTTCCATGAAGTAAGTACTTCTGTGTATAAAATTGCAGCTCATCCTCAAGATTTCATTTCACAAGCATTTGTATTTCAGTTGGTAGAATCTAGGTCTGCTACCCTAAATGCCTAATCCTGTGTGTACTTCATCTGCCCCTGTCTGCCAAGCGTGGGACAATTTGACCTCCAGAACTATAGAAAACCAGCAAAGGAAGGCCAGTTTCTCTGATAACATGCAAAGAGAAATCCAGTTCATCTAACTTCTACTTGTACAGAACCAGTCATGAGTGTTCATTGCATTGCCTACATGCCTAAGATAAAGGTAAAAGCCTCTTGTTTGGATTGTTTTTCTCCTCCTCCTCCT
>NW_010335209.1:0-7199 GCF_000700745.2 Antrostomus carolinensis
TGTTCAGCTTTTCATCTACCACCACTCCCAACTCCTTTGATTCGGAGCTGGCCTTAAGCCACTCATCACCCAGCCTGTGTTTGTGCTTGGGGTTGCCCCGAGCCAGGTGTAGGACCTTGCATTTGGCCTTGTAGAACTTCATGAGGTTAGCAGAGGTCCACCTCTCAAGCCTGTCAAGGTCCCTCTGGATGGCATCCCACCCCTCCAGCATGTCAACTGCACCACACAGCTTGGTGTCGTCAGCAAACTTGCTGAGGGCACACTCAATCCCACTGTCCATGTCTTCAACAAAGATGTTGAAGAGCACCAGTCCCAATACTGAAACTTGAGGGACACCAGTCATCACTGGTTTCCACTCATGAGTCTGAAACAGTTTTCCTGCTCCTACACAAAGTGAAGATCTTTGTCATCTCCTGAACTGATGAGGCTTGTGTTCTAACATTTAGCTAGAAACTGGCATGAGTAGGTTTGAGGGAAAGCACAGTAATACAGTAGTGTTGTAAGAAGCATTCTGCTTGCTCCCTTGTGCTTGGGACACCAAGGAAATGCTTTTGCTGAAATATGCTATGAAGAGTTCTGCAGTTACAAATAGTTACATTTGTTACAACCTCATTTTTGCATTCTTCCAGTTATCAAAAAGGCTTTAAATAAATATTGTATCAGTTCCTCAATCGATATTTTCTTTGACAAATTCTTACTAGATAGTGTATTTTTAAGATTGACAGAATTCAGCATGAGTTTTCTTGCTTTTGAGTTAGCCTTCAATAACTTTGTAACAATTTAAACAAGTGCCAGCCAAATCTAATCTAATTTCAAGGGAATTGATCATATTCTTTGTCAAAAAACATTTACAGCTGAAGCAGCTCCAGTGATATGTACATCTGGTATAACTGTGCTGACAAATTTAGCAGAGTGGAATGTAATCTCCTACTTGACCACATCATTGTGCATGAGAGTTAGCTTGCCTATATAATAATCACACTTGTGTAAACAGATGAGCTAGTTCGGCGTCTCTTAGGCTACTTCATACTGTGCTCGCCATTGTGGAGGCAACTCCAAGGTGTGTCGCTTCCTGAAAAGCTTGGATGTATTGGACTGGATAGCAGGAGTGCAGTCACTGTTACAGGCTTTGTGATCTCTTCTTGAGGTCATTTGGTACCTTTAGGGAACGGAGTGGTTCCCATGCATCCCTGAGCATAAAGCCAAGAACTTTGCCTGGTTCTGACATGTGGAAGTAAGTGTACTGCTCTACTGCAGTGGTCTGGCGCCAAATGCAGTATCTTAATACATAGAGTTGAAGTTGCTCTTGAGCAGTTTAAAAATGCATATGTTCTCTACTCAGGGCAAGCCAGATGAGATTCTGCTTTGCACAGATCTGACAGTATAATGCAGCTTGGTTTACAGATGTTGTCCATTGCTGAGACAATGCAACACAGCCAAAACATACCAGTTAATTGAGCTATGAAGCTACAGTTAGGATATATATTTCATTAGGGTTAAGAAAGTATCTTTTCTGCTCAGTAGTTATTCTTTTGCTGGAAGGATGCACAATAGTGGGGCAGAGCACTTACCTCACTCGTTTTTCTAGTCTGGAAAACCTATGGAAGATCCCTAACAACACTCTGCCTCATTGGCTATCAGTGTCAATGTAATAGGCATTTGCTGGACTGGCTGGGCACAGGGTGTAATGGTTAAAAAATTTGCACATCAGCTTTCTTCCCTCCAAATCAAACTTCCACTTCCCTCAATAACTAAATGATCAAAGAATCACTTTTTTTACCAATGCTTTCGTGTCATTAGGATAAAATAAGAACAGGTTCTCTGTGACTGTTACCATAGTGGGAAACCCTCCACTAGGGTTTGTTTGTTTGTTATTAAGACAAAGTAATTTTGAAACAACAGAAGAAAGATAAAATACTGTAAATAGGAATCAGTCTGGAAGGAATCTTATACTTGTAAGAACATAACGGTACCACAGTGGAGCAGAAAAAAGTCTGATTTATTTCAGCATTGTCTCTGGTGTCAAAAAGAGCCCAGGAACAAGGCAAGCCTACCATAATATATTGCTGGATATCCTTTGAGGTATCAGGAACTTAGGGACTTCCTGACCTGGAGGTTGCATCTGGACCACTGTATTTAATAGCATTTATAGACCTGTTATCAGTGAACATGTATAAGAGGTTTTGGAATTCATTTAGATTTTTGGCTTCCAGAACATCCAGGACATTGAGCTCCACAATTTAATTACATACTAAGTAAAAAAAGTGCTTTGTTTCTTTTAAACCTCCTACTTGATAATTTCATTAAGTGCCTCCTCATCTTCCATTATTGTTATATTTTCTGCCTTTCCATATTTCTAGTTATTCACAGGGCTCCAGAGCCACTGCCACCATCTCATTTGGTTAATTGACAACAGGACCTTAATATCACAATCTTTCTATTCAGTCATGAAAGTTCATTTCATAGAGATTCTGTGCTACATTTCGATACAGCAAACTTAACTCACTCTATGCTACATTTTAAGCTATAGTGAGTCTTGCTATTACATTACCTCATTAATTATCTTTCACTCATCAAATTTCTGACTTAGAAACTTGCAATTTAATCCATGCATCTCAGTTTTTAGAATTCCAGCATATATATAGAATAATTGATACCTCTGGTGGTGTTTTACTGCCTGTTTCACTTAATCTTCTTCCTTGGGATTACATTTGTTTGGGTAGTTCTTCATTGCTATTCTTTTTTCTAGGATAGAAAGCTTTAACTTAACTAAATTTTTATGGTATGTGTCATTAAATATATGCTGTTCTGTATCTGACAATTTTAAAATTCAAACCTTCCTATAATTTTTGAATTTGGAGTGTAAGTAACCTAACCTGTTCTGAGTTAGGTAAAGTCCATGTGTTTTGGATGGGTTCAGTCTAAATGTTTTCCCAGTTCCTAAACCCTACAGCAAATGTTTATGATTCCCTACAAGTGATACAATTTCCTGCTTCATGTGAATGAAACCAGGAATATTTCAAACCTTGTTACAAAGGAAATTCTCATCTTCAGCCTATACTTGTTTAATATTTTACTTTTGGATCTTGTCTTTTACTTTTTTTACGTTCAATATCCATATACATCATACCTACTACAGTTATTAGTTCCTTGTGAAGATAATGTCTAATGTGAAGATGATGTCTAAATGGTTTGGATGTTCCAGCCCATTTTTGTTGAGTACAGAAGTCAGTCATAAAGTCCTCACTGGAAACTCAAACCAACAGTCTATGTCACTGACAACCTAATTTTACAGCCTGCCTGTTCTAATCACTATGGTGTACACAGAGTGCAAGAATATACAGGTCTTTCTTAGTCTAAGGATCCTCCATTGGAGCCCTTCTATAGGACCATATTGTCTTTAACTCTACATGCTGCAGGTTTTTCTTCTTCCTTAATAACCCTGAGACAGTTACATTGGAATACAGCCTGTTCACTGATGTTCTTCAAAGATTTACTCTCTGACTTTTTTGCTCCCTGTTTCTGAGGACTGAATTGCCTGTCAAAAGTACTATAATATTTGTTCACCTTATTTACAAATATGAACATGTACACAAGCACACACACAAATACACTACAGTTTGAAAGCATATTTCTGTACAACAATGAAAAATATTGCATTGTTGTGATTTCAGGCTTTATTCATTATAAGCTAGTATTTTGAATACTGACACATGCCATAGAAGAAAACTGTAAAATACTATTCTAATATGATTTATCTGATGATTGTGCAAGGGTAAGGGCAATGATGGTAGTGGCCCTCAAATAAAGACTAGAACAGCCAGAAAGGGGAAAGGCTCAATGAATTATTTTAATTCAAGAGCATGTGATACAAAAATCTGCAGAATAATTTTTCTTTAGTAAATCTTTTACTTGGATTTCAAACTATACACTCTATTCTAAACTGTATGTGTTATACCAATTGTTATTTTTCTAAAATATGTTACAGACAGTATTCCACTCTTCTCAACAGTGAAAGCAACAAATTCATTCTGAAGGTAGTTGTGTGTTCTCCATCTCCTTCAAAGTATTTTCAGAACAACAGTTCAGAAACAAAAGAAATATAACGTCTTCAAACAGCTTCAAGAGAAAGGTATTAAATTTATGTCATTCTCTCCAGCAGCACTGAAAATGGTTTATGACAAAAAAGAAGAACATATTTTTTTTGTGCTTCCTCAGTGGTTTCAACAGTTTTGGAAGATTCTCTCTTGAAATGGAGAGACAAATGATTATGTATTTTTCTTTTACTAATATGGATTAAAAATAAACTAACGGCTTTTTTTTCCTGTTTGTGTGTTCGATTTTACTTTTTTATGATCAATAGCTCTACTTCTTCCAATCATATTGAGATGCTCAAAAAGTCCAGTGCTCAGTTGGCTGTTTCATTATTATATTCCAGTACCTGGTAGTTGGAAGCATTAAGCATGTAGAACAACAAAAAAAAAGTAATTTTCCAACATTTTAAACATCCTCCCAGAAGAACATGCCTAGGAGTATTCTAAGAAAGTGAAAGAGGCAGTATGGGCTTTCCATTTATGGTGAGTCTATTAATCAAAGGACTGATTCAGTTCCATTGAATTTTAACATAGTAGGTCCCACAAGATAAGGATCTAACTGAGCTGTAAGGATCATAGAATCATAGAATGGTTTGGATTGGAAGGGACCTTAAAGATCATCTAGTTCCAACCCCCCTGCCATCAGCAGGGACACCTTCCACTAGACCAGGTTGCTCATAACCTCATCCAACCTGGCCTTGAACACTTCCAAGGAGGGAGCATCCAAAATTTCTCTGGATAAACTGTTCCAGTGTCTCACCACCCTCACAGTAAACAATTTCTTCCTAATATCTAATGTAAACCTACCCTCTCCCAGTTTAAATCCATTACCCCTTGTTCTACCACTACTTGCCCTCATGAAAAGTCCCTCCCCAGCCTTCCTGTAGGACCCTTCAGGTACTGGAAGGCAGCTCTAAGGTTTCCCCAGAGCCTTCTCTTCTCCAGGCTGAACAGCCTTAACTCTCTCAGCCTGTCCTCATAGGAGAGGTGCTCCAGCCCTCTGATTATCCTGGTGGTCCTCCTCTGGACTTGCTCCAGTAGGTCCATGTCCTTCTTATATTGGAACTCCCAGAACTGGATGCAATACTTCAGGTGAGGTCTCACCAGAGCAGAGGGGCAGAATCACCTCCCTCGACCCACTGGCCATGCTTCTTGATGCAGCCCAGGATACAGTTGGTTTTCTGGGCTGTGAGCACTCATTGCTGGCTGATGTTGAGTTTCTGGTCCAGCTCTCAAGCCTGTCAAGATCCCCCTGGATGGCATCCCTTCCCTCCAGCATGTCAGCTGAACCACACAGCTTGGTGTCATCAGTAAACTTGCTGAAGATGCACTCAATACCACTGTCTCTCACTGACAAAGATCTTACACAGTGCTGGTCCCCCAATACCAACCCCTGAGGAATGCCACCCATCACTGGTCTGCATTTGGATATTGAGCCATCGACTGCAACTCTTTGAGTGCGACCAGCCAGCCAATTCCTTATCCACTGAGTGGTCCATCTGTCTAATCTATGCCTTTCCAACTTAGAGACATGGATGTCATGTGTGACAGTGTAAAATGCCTTGCACATGATGTTGGTTTGCCATGTAACTCATCCAGATTGGCTTGGATGAAGAAATATTAGTGCATATTAGGAAAAAATGAAGATTCTTAGGGATCCTTCATTACAACAAGGTAATTTGTTGTAGGTATTTGTCTTCTTTTTGTTTATTTTTGTTATTTTTGGTTGCAGTTTGTCCACCTTAATAATTTTCACCAATGGGCTTCCCTCAGTCATATAAATGTGTCGAGGAAAATGTTTACCTTTGAAAAAATGTTTATTTAAAAAAAAAAAAATAAAATTAGAAGCAGAATATTTTTCTCTTTAAAATTTACAAGGAAATGTATCTGTTTGTTATCCTAAAGCTCATTGATCTGTGAAAAGGTGACAATGATTACTTGCACTCATACATTAAATGATTCCTAGCTATCGCCACCTGCAACTGTACTTCAATAATTACAAGACTGACAAGGAAGATTAATATTAACTATAGTGTTAAAAGAAAAATGTCACATAAATAAATGCTATTGAAATAATGCTTTTGACCACAGTGGAGCTAGCATTTAAACTATATCTAATATAACCAAATTTTACAGATGTATGATGGACAAGAATGAGATTGTATACATAGCCATTTGTCTTCCTTTCTCATTTTTAAAACTCACTATTTGTATTTTAAGAATCCACTAGTCCACTAGATAGACTGAAAGAAAGAGGTGAAGAACAGGGTCTTAAAAAGTATCAGATCATAAATGATACTTAGGAGTGTCAGATGAGAAAACATTGTTGTCTTCAGAGTTCATGAAAGCTGTTTTCCTTTTAGATACTCACATTAGACTCATTGAATAAGATGGATAGAAACATCTCTACACTCAGAGTCCAGTAATGTTTCAATTTTTCTTTTGCCTTTGGTGCCTTTTTCTTAATAAAGTGTGAGCTTCCTGTTCTTTATGATGTGGAGTTTCTAAAGCACTTTTCTAAAGCACTTTTCTTTTTATAAAGCAGTTATATTTATGGAACTTAATGACAGCCTACCATCAGTTACTTTATCTTATGCAAAGCTAAGAAAGCTCTCCAAGAAGTGCTGTCATTTAGTTTGTCAGGCAGAGCAAACAAGCAATATCTGCCTGGTAACCCTGGCTGGAGCGTATTAGGCTGAAGTATGGAAGGCATATGACAATACTCTTCAGTAAATATGCCATTACTAGTAAAGACAACAAGGTTTGTGTTGATCTGACAGTGTGAGGACTCAGAACTTGTCTCCCTGTACTGATTTCTTTTAGTTGTAACAGCAGTTATATAGCAGCCTAAATGTATTTTAGTTCAACTTCAGTTTACAGTAAAAACAAGTAGTTATTCTGTGTGTGAACTGAACTTTCTGACTGCAGAATAAAATACAATATGGGAAAGTGCAGACACTGGATATTACCGGGGGTCTGACATGAGAAAGTCAAACTGCAGTTGATAAAATTGCAAATCACAGTCACAACACATCACACTCATTTAATGGTTACTAGGTGCTTGTGACCTTGTAAATCAAGTAAAATCAGCTGTGGAGGTAAAAG
>NW_010335210.1:0-18295 GCF_000700745.2 Antrostomus carolinensis
TATATATATATATATATTTATACACATATACATACACATAGGTGTATTTTTTTCTCGCTGCTTGAGTTCCAGTCGTCCCAGGCTGAGCAGCACCAGCCCAGATCTGGCCCCATGGGAAGATCGGCCGTACCTCAGCGCTTGCTCCCACCCTCATCAGAGGAGAGGACACCTCTCTCCAGAGGTACCCCCTGACCTCCCCAAACGACAAGCTGTCCAAGCGCTTCCTACACGGAGGAGCAGGTCTGGGATGGGAATTCCTGTGTCACCTGCTGGCTCACAGCAGTGATTCCCAGAGGACTCGATGCTCGGGCAGGACAAGGTGTGACCATGCAAACCACCCATGGCCTTGGCAGAGATAGGGGTGAAGGATTACTGTGCCCCAAAGCCAGCGTAAATGAGGAGCTCAGCAGATTGATGGTCTCCAGGGGTTCTGGACGATCCCTTGCACCACTGGGCAGGACTGGGGTGGGACTGGGGTGTGTGGGACGCAGCCCCAGCACCCACAGCCGCTTCCCCCAGGTACCAAGGGCAGGGCCAGGGCAAAGAGGAAACCTGCTGCAGGGCATCGAGACAGCCAGGCTGTCTCAGGCCAGAGCAGAAAGCAACAGCTCTTGCTTCTCACTCCACTTTCCACTCCTGTTGCTGCTGCGGGGAGCAGAGGAGCTGGGGCTGCCCCGTCCCCCCGTCCCGCTGCCGAAGGGCTGGAGGGGAGAACCCTGTAAATACAGCAGGTTAAAAACTGGCACAGCAACAGCAGATCTGTACTGAACTCAGATGTTTCCCATGTTTTGTAGTATTGTTTTATTGATAAATAAAAAGCAACCAAAGACAAAAAAGGCGTCTGGGGTTGTGTGTGTCACCTGGACCGAGCCACTCGCGCGCACTTGCCCATGGAAAGGGGACATTGTCACAGTCCTCTGCCACTTGCCCCCAGCTCCACACGTTCCCAGAGGACTTTGGGGTGGGGGGGAATTACAGGAGACCCCATCCTCGGCTGTTGGTTAATCGCCATGGTGCCCCTGACAGTGCTGGAGCCAGGGCTGGGCTGGTGAGCACATCTTAGATTAAAGCTTAGATTCAATTTTTCAGAGCCAGTGTTTTCAAAGCTGTTCACTGAACATTCACTGTTTAGCAGCTGAGTGCACACCTATTGCCTGGCCAGCCACAAGCCTGTGGAATAAATAGGGAATGCTGCATCAAAACCATGAAGATGTCTCATGATCATCCCCATGTTTCTTCCCTGGTCCCTCTTCCACCACCAGCTCAGGGAGCTGCAGGGATGGAGGAGGCTCTTTGTCCCATGAGGACACTGAGATATTCCTTCCCTTTTTATTCCTCTCGGCACACATCATCGCTGCTGGCATCGGTCTATATCCCACTCCCAGATGAAAAAGATGATGCAGAAGTTGAATTTCAAGACAAAGCATAGTTTTCTGTCACATAAGAAATTAAAAAAAAAAATCAAAGAATTAAAAAAAAAATCAGGAGTGTAGATTAGAGATGTAAACCTGGTCCAGGTGCTGGACCTTCTCTCCTGGGCAGGGGGAGAGCTATCAGGTGCTGTGGCTTGTGAGGCAAGAAGTTACTTGCTTTGCTCTGTGGTGAGTCTCCTGCTCCCCAGCCTGAGTGAAAACAAGGGCATTGGCCGGGGGGAACCTCAGACCCTTTGTAGTCGCTTCCAACCACGAAACTGTGCCCTGGAACAGGAACAGGGATATTCCCTTCAGACCCACCTGATAGGAATACAGAAGTTACTCTGCTTTTTATAAAAGCCCTGAAACTGTAGTTAAGTTCTTTCTGAAAGGACAGAGCAGGTGAGATTTCTTTCCCAGCCATCATTTCCCCAGGCAGACCAAATTTTCATCCTGCAGTTGTATTTTAGCGCTGGTATAACTAATCACCTCCAGCTCCAACCTGCACAGCCATCCCAAATCACGTATTTAAATGATACCCCCCAAAAATCCCCTAACTCCTTAAAGTTAATGATCTTCATTTTCATTCTCACATTATTTCTCGCCTTGTAATAGCCATGTGCTAAATCTTCACGAGATTTTTATAGTTTCACTGAAGGAATATTTGCATAATTATTAGTGCATAATCTACTTTAATGGTCCCACTGATTTTACTATTCTAGCCAAATGTATGTGGTGTTAAATTTAAGCCTGTAAAGTTCTGGACTGTTCTTGGGCAAATAGTGTCTGCTGGAAAGGAAGCGTGTCCGTGCCCGAGCTCGCTTCTAAGGGACGGGTCTTGTGGCGGTCCCAGTGCAGCACCAGGACCCCCCACCCACCTGCCTGGGGTTGCTGTGACGACAGCAACTCTATAAAGAGGCAGCACAGAGTTTTTGAGGGAAAACATCAAGCTGCTTCTATTTTCCAACCAGATCATACTCTCTCTCTATAAAATGCCATTTCTGGAATTTTTTTAGTCTGTTCTAATAGATACTGATAAATGTTCTTCTCCTCAGGGCCTGTCAAGAGCGGAGGTGATTGATACTATCTTCAGAAGGAGACAAAAATGTTCAGTACAGCATCTGCCAGCCTGATGGATCACAAAAACAATGGGCTAAAGTGAATCTGTATGAAACTCTCTTTAAAAATATTTAAAATTCCTACAAAAGCAATTTAGATTTCAAACATACCTCTTCATGAAAGCCAGAGTAAAGACCTTTCGATTTGTAAAATCTGGGAAATAAATAAGAGAGCAAAGCATCTCAAAAAATATGAGGCAACAACATGGTGTGAGGACAGTTTGGGGGCAAACTGCTTTTTCTGCATTGTTTTTGAAAGTGTCATTATTCAATTAACATTATTTAATAAAAGTACTAACGTATTTTAATTGAGAGATTCCCCAGGCCTGAGCCAGGAGGCTGGGAATGGCTCAGCTCTCCCAGATCCGAGCTGAAGCCTGAAATTAAGCTCTTAATGCCTTATTAACTGCAGAGAGTTCTGAGTGTAAAGTGATCCCTTCTTTAAATGATATATTAAATTAACTTTCCTTATGTATTTTCAGGTGGAAGTTAAATATTTCCACACAGCTCTAGACAGCGAAAGACAATCAAGGGGGATTAGCTGAAGGTATTTTTCTCCACTCAATGGGAACGCGGTGCCCGCGAGCAGCTCCAGCCCCACGCGGGGCGATGCGCTCTGCCCTGCTGCACTTTCACCTCCATTCTCCATGGAAATCCCGGAGAATTACTGGGATCTGACGGCACTTTTGCTTGGTGAAAGCAATACTAATAATGAGCGTCCTTGTGTCTGTTGTATTACCTGTGCCGCTCCAGGGATTTCAGCTCAGACACTACCCACTATTCCAAACGTGTTCTTGCATCACAGCTGACAAATAACGTTAATTGTTATCAGCTCTGCGCAGCCAACAACAGTGGAACTTTGTGGGGTTTTTTTTTTAACAGAACCTGTCAGAATAACATGATTAAATGTTGCTGTCATATCCCAAAATTACACATACTGTAATCCTCAGGTTTTTTCAACAGTTTGGATGGCACCTTATTTCCATAATAGCTGATAAACAACCATGTAGTACAAGGCTGTATTTTCATTGATTGTTCCTGGCAACCTTGTAGACTGTGACAGCTCCTCCAGCTCCAGTGATTTGTCACTTGGAGCTCAGGATGGAACTCTTCTGTCTTACACGGGCTCACATTTTACATACAATCAACTTATATCTCACATCCCCAAAATAAACATATAAAGATCAGACGGGAATCTGATGCTTCATTTTACATCACCTGCAGGAGGTCAATAAAGTGCCTCACTAAACATTTTGGGGATCAAAGGGTGCTCAGTGCACCTGAGTGAAGCAGGAGCTCTGACTCCAGTACTCCCTCCCCTCCCTCCCCAGTTTGGCACTCAGCTGGGACTGGGGCATCTTCCTTGGGACTTCAAACAACATTTCAGGTGTGGAAGAGAAAACCTCCAAGGGGGACCCTGACCTGCAGCTGGAAACCTTGGCTGCTGTGGCCACCCCGAGATGCTTCCAAGGGCTCTGCGTCCTGTGGGACGACCAGCCCCGATGGTGAAGGGACAGTGTCTGCTCTGCGAGTTGGGAGTGTTGGTGGAAACCACCATTCCCATGTGGGTCTGGGAAACTCAGCCTTTGTGTCTCTATGAAACGATCAGCCTCCTCCTTTGTAAATGACGCAGCTGTAAGAAATTAGGAAATAACTTCTGGAGAAATAGATTTATTGGTGCAATTTGGTTTTACGTGTTTATAAAATATTTATAGAGTTTTCCTTTGCAGTGATGGAGAGAGAACCAGTTGAACCATGTGTGGGTCTTCATTAGTGCTATTTCACATGCAGGTTTGTTTTCTGTCTCATCTTGTCCCTTCATTAAGTTGGCCCTCATGATAAATTGGCCCAGGTCATTAATTAATAATTACCTCTTCTGTATAAAATCAGATTCCTCGAGTTAGCACTACTGGCTATGAATTTAAGATCGTGCATAAACCTGTATGCATTTCTCTGCTCCATATTTAAGTCATTCTGCTATTCATCCAAAACCTCATCAGAACAGATAATAAACCACTTCATGAACAGATGTGCCACTTATTCATCTAGTTCTATAATGATAATGAAGAAAATTTAATCTGGAGTGTCTATGGAAGATGATCTAAAAGACAGATTGGTATGAATAATAAAGACACCACACAAGAATTTAAGAACTGGCATGAAAAGGCAATCATTAACTACTCCACAGCACTGCCTTTGATACAGTCCAGTCGGGTATAAAAACAAGCACCTCTTGGGTGTTGGGCTCCACGAGGGGCTCTTGTTTCTGCAGATGTAAACGCTCTAAATTGCTTTTACTGTAAAGAAGAACAAAAGATAATTTCTCTTACAGCTGGAAGCAACATCTGACATTGCAAAATGCTGAAAACACATCGGAGAGAGGTTGGAGATTTCAGATACGTTCAAGGTGAGTGGGATAACATGTGTGTCTGAATATTTATCCAAAAAGTAAGAAAATGCAGAAACAAGTGGAAATTTGTGAGGCCAACTTGCTCTGAAGAGTCATTTACCTCTCGTTAGCTAGATATATATCTATCTCTTTCCTCATATATGCTGCTATTGATTCCTGTCAATAGGAAAAAATCAGGGATGCAGCAGAGGCAGGAGACCCTGTAGAAGAAGATTTGCAAAGCCTTTAATGGAGCTGCATAGCTAGATGATTTCTGCTAGCACTCAAAACCATCATTTAAAATCCCCAAAGTGTCTTTGAAGAAAAAAAGCCACCGCATTCAACGTTGGTGAGATGTCCTAGACTGACAGCTGTCATCTATTTATGCCCAAAGCAAGAAAAGCACAAACTGTGCAGCACAAGCTCTCCAAGTAATGGAGGGGGGGGGGAAGGGAAATAAAGAAAAAGGTTCTGCTTGGAGGAGGGCAGTGTGGGGTAGGACATCATCATGATGTCCTTACAGCAGCACTGACTCCAAAGTTCACTCTGGCCACACATTAAACACACACAGTCCATCACGGGCACGTCAACCAGACCAGCGGGAAAAGCCACCCTTTGCTTCTGTGGACAACAAAAGAGGAGAACCCGGGCAGAGTCAGACCCAGGGCTCCCAACTACGGGTACAAAGTCATCAGCAAAGCTGGGCAGGAAAAATGAGTCCTGGAGCAGGGCTGATGCCCCTCAACTGCAGGAAAGTCAATGAAACCATTCGTGACAACACCAATGCAGGAAAGAATTTAAGTGTCTGGATATGATATGATTGAAGGTTGGACTAAGTGACCTTGAAAGGTCCCTTCCAACCCAACCCAACCCAGCCCAACCCATGATACCCTCAAGACCCTTTGAACCTCAGAAGAATTGCCTGTGTGTAATTACCAACATTACCCACGCGCTGGCCCAAAGGATGGGGCTGTCAGAAGAGGCAGCTCCAGCCCATGCACAGAGCATGGGCCATCCCCCACATCGCTTCTCCAGCCTGAGGGCTGGCTACCAAGCCCATGGAAACCAGTGGCCCTGAACAAACCCCATAGCCCGTCCTGTTCGAGTCCCTTCTGAGCCTTGGCAGCCACCGGGCCGATGGCAAAGGCATTTCCAGCTGCCTCAGCTTGCTGGTGGAGGAGGAGGAGGTGGTGGGCTGTGCTTCCACCCATGCTGGTCATGCTCCCTCCTCTGCCTCACTGTGACCTGCCCGTGGCCGCTACTTTGCCACGCAGTGAAAACCAGACTTCGAGTGGAACCCCATGAGCACAGCAACACCGAAAAGGAATTTGGCGTGAATGGATATTCATGGAATCACGGAATGGTTTGGGTTGAAGGGACCTTTCCAGGCCATCTAGTCCAACCCCCCTGCAGTGACAGGGACATCTTCACCCAGATCAGGTTGCTCAGAGCCCCATCTTGTACCTGGACAAGTGCTACTGTGAATTACACGCGCGAGCACACAGGACACTGTCCTTCCTCGGGGGCTCTGTTGTCTGTGTGTCCCCCACACACCCTGCATTGACAGAGACAAAGTTATTCCCTCCAGAAAATGACCCTGAGGGGAAACATTCCCATAACAATAAATCTTTTTTTTTTTTTTAACAGTTTGTCAACAAAGCAATACTGGCTTTAGCACCCAAAATATTGCCAGCCTCTGTCAGCATCTGTCGCAACAGCAGCGGCCGACACCGCCACATATTCTGGGCTAAGGAGATGGGAAATAAAATGGTTTGAGAGGGGAATGTGGAAACTGGGTTCTCTTTTCTGCCAGGTCCTTGGGTCTGACCCAACAGGAGCGCACGAGGGGAAGGATCCAGCCCCGTACACGTGGGTCTGAGTTGGCTGTGGGGTTGGGGTCTGTGGCTGTAGTAACCGGGCTCTGCTAAGGCAGACTTGCTTCATTATCTTTGCTTCCTTACCAAATTTGGGATCAAATCTTGGTTTGTGAGCTCTCCTTCATTTTCCCCATGGATTTTGATGGAAATAGGGTTTGCTTTAATTCACTGAGCTCTTATCTTGGTGGATTCAGGATGACCCCTTGCTCGAGCCATTTACCAAAGCAGAAGGGACACAGTCATATCTGTGCAGGTTCAGGCTTGGCATGTAGGAGCACAAATAAATCCAGAGTTTAGCTGTCAACTGCTGTACATATTTCTCGTGGCAGCACCCAAAGATGCCACCAGACCAGAGTCCTGTTTGCCAGATACCAGCTGTACCTGTGCCCATCTCTTGGCCAGGAAATGACACTGGGGCTCTGTTCTGCCTCCTGCAGCCCCAGGTTCATCGGGGTAGAGGCCACCTCTCAACAAGAGTTGTCAGAGATCACAGTGGGGGCTTGAGATGGCTTCACACCCAAGAGAGAGGAGTAGAAGAGCCATTACCTGGGACCACTTGATGCTTCTTATCCTTGACCCAGGTGAAGCACATTGCCCCCAGCCAGCAGCATCTAACTCACCTTTGCTGGAGATGTGGAGAACCAGCAGCAATTTTTAGTTTCCTTGGTGATTGTTGTCAGATCTAAAACATCAAAATGAAATGAAAATAGAAATGTATCAGAATTAGTTACATCATTCGTATTCATTATCTACCTTCTCTAACATCTAGCCTCTAACATCTCCCATGGAGTAGCTTTTAGTACTTTTGCTATATTTCTGCTTCTCAAGGACTAGCATTAATTGGTCAAAAGGATAAGTATTTAATCTTCCAGTGATAGAGCAGGCATTTTAATTGTGAGATTGTTTTATTCTTAGGATACCTTCAGTAAAGGAGATACATCTTCCCAAGGACAAATAATTACTTGAGCAGCTTGAGCAGCAATTTGTCAATGAGAATGACCCTGAGATTAGTTAAAGTTCATAAGGTGCAATATGAGTCACCATTAGAAAATAACAGAACTATTTCTCTCAGTGACACAAGGTGAAAATTCAATAGCAAGTTAGTATGAAATATTACGAGAGTTCCGAGATGAGCAGATGAAGGATTACAGCTGTTGCTCACTTAGGAAGCAAGTGAGAGACTGTGAATTTTGGGTGCTTGAGAGGAAACTTGGTATTTTTGGTAACATTGATATAAAGATATAAAGGAAGAACATCCAAATGTTTTCCATTTATTACTGTAGTCATGGAACTTGAAAAGGCAATGAAAAATCCCAGGGAGCATTTTAAGGACTCCACTTCTGAAGGACTGGTGGATCAAGAGCAAACAGAATCCCAGAATTACCTCAACTGGAAAAGCCCTTTAAGCTCATTGAGTCCCATCATGAACCCAACACTGACCAGTCCCTGACTAACCCATGTCCCTCAGCACTGTGTCTACACGACTCTTCAATCCCTCCAGGGATGGGGACTCCACCACTGCCCTGGGCAACCCCTTCCAATGCCTCAGAACCCTTTCAGCAAAGAAATTCTTCCTCACATCCCATCTCAACTGCCCTGGCCACAACTGGAGCCCATTTCCTCTTGTTCTGTCCCTTGGTCCTTGGTCGAACAGACCAAAACATTCCCATGGTCCAGCAGCCACCACAGCAGAGCCCTGCGCAGTGCCTGGCACCAGGGGAGAAGCTGTAGGAAATGGATGTGAACGCACAGGATCATCCTACCTCTGTTCATCTACCTGATGTTCAGCTGTGCTGCTGAACATCAGCACTGACTCATGATGTGGTGCAGCTCGGGACTCTCTCCTGACACAAGCCCTGGTTAGAGGTGGCCTGGGCAGGACGTCCTGCTGCTCCATCCCACAGCCTTCCTGCCTGCAGGCTGACCTACAGCTCCGGCTCTCCTCCAGCTCCACATGTCACTGATGGCAGGGACAGGCAGGCCTGAAGCAAATGACCTGTTTGGGCTTTTTTTGCAGCTCTGTGCTGGCAGCAGCACAGTCCCTGCTGTTTTGGTGCAGGACAAGGGGATCTGCTGCTGCACAGCTTGCTCCTTTCCTGGAGACCCCAGCTGGAGAGGGTCCTGCCCAGGTCTCCAGTGGCTCATCCCACCAGCCCAGCCATGAGGAGCCGTGGGGAGTCAGGCTGTGCTCCCCCCACTGCTGGGTTCAGCCTGAGGGCAGATTTTTACAGAACTACCCAGTAAAACCTGCCGGTGCAGTGACAGAGCAAGAGAATACGGCCACTGATCAAATATGTACTCTGATGGATTACACACAATCTTAAATATTATAGGAGAACGTATTTCATCTAGACAGGAAACTTTAAGCGGGACACAACAGCCATTTTTCTTACAATATTAACAATTTACCATCTGAACTTTATCTTCTCCTTGGATAATAACCAGTAGACAGTGGGTAAAGGAACAATTGATTTAAGATCTCAATCAAAAGAAAGCATTCCTCTTATCTGTGTAGCCAAGCAATGAAGTAACAGTCATCTGGGGTTATTGTACATTTGTCAGTCCATTAAAAGCAGAGACTCGGGATCTATATATGGAACATAAGACATTTGTGGAAATGACTCTTGCAAAAATCTTTAGTGCTTAAGAGTCGGCAATCTCTGCCTTTCCCTTGGTTTCCACAACATTTGCTAAAAAGGACAAGGGAAAAAAAAGATGATTTTTATACTTCCCATACTCAGCCTTTCTTCTCTCCTTCCACGTGCTTTTGCTCGATGATTTAATTGCTACTCTGCTAAGGAGTGACGTGGTGCTCAAGGTTCTCTCCTCTCTGCAGTTAGCCGGGATGTCCTCACCCACTCTGCTGCAAAGGCAGGAAGCTTATTCTGTGGGTTTGGAAATAAGACCACAGCATCTTTATTAGCGATTTGAGTTGAGTTATTCTGTGTCCTGGAATATTTACCCCTGTGAATTTACCAGTGACCTGTTCCTGAGAAAGCACAGCACAGCCGGAGTCTTCCCCAGACACAGCTCCAGGAGAAAGGACAGCGGTGGGCACAGGTGCCATCGCCAAAGGACAGCGGTGGGCACAGGTGCCATCGCCAAAGGACAGCGGTGGGCACAGGTGCCATCGCCAAAGGACAGCGATGGGCACAGGTGCCATCGCCAAAGGACAGCGGTGGGCACAGGTGCCATCACCACTGATGTGCTCATCCAAACTGCACCAAACTTTCGGCCGGTCTCCCGGCGGCACAGAGCAAGGGGCTGAGGAATCTGGTGCAAGTCGTGTTTATTTTTAACGTGACTGTTCTGTAAAGATAATTGTGTCGAGCTGAATGCAGGGCGCTCTGGTTCCATTTCTATTCCAGTTACCATGGTTGCTAATGCTTAAAAAACTGCCTGAGAAAGGAAGAGAATTGTTCTCCCTGCACTGAGAAATGTCTCCCTGGCTGGTTCCTGCCCACACAGTGCAGCAATGCTGCTGACCTCCCTTTGGAAGGGAAAGCTTGAGGAGATCTGCCTGGTCAGGTCTGGCAGATGGAGCTCGGCTTCTTGTGGTTTATCACCACACTGGCAGAACACATCTCCTCGCCTCTCCTGTGGTTTTTGTCAGGAGAAATCTTTCTTCCTACAGCTGCCAGTGGGAGAAAAGCAAAGTGCACTTGCATCCCAAAGCCTGCGCTGGTGGGTTTGGTCCGAGCCGGTGACAATGTGTGGTACCAGGTGGACAAGAGCAAGGCAAAGCCTAGAAGAGCAAACCAAGAGTAGACTCAGCCCATACTCCCTTAGGCACAGTGCTCTTCTACGATCTGAGTCACTGTTAAGTGACAGGAACGGAACAAGGGACCACAAACTAAGTCACCAACACAAATAAATGTTCATTGCCCGCTCAAATCATCTGGTGAAACGCTCCATATTCCTCCATGGGAATTTTTAATTTTATTGTTAATGATTCAAAAAAAGTTATTAAACATATCCAGGAAAAAAAAAATACTGAAATAGATTTTCCTGTTTTGTAAAAAAACAATGTTTTGACCAGCTCTTCCTAGGCACCGTGGCGTGTCACTCCCTGCTGTAATCCCTAGACCTAATTATTTAAATCTCTAAGTAACCACGTGGAAACCACAGCTCTGCAAGAAGTGTTATTTTTCCTCTATTTTCTGGTACACAGCTGACCAGAGGCATCATTGCATGTGGGAAGTCGCAGCCACAAACCTGTGTTTAGGCACTTGAATCCTACTGTCACAAAATAAGAAATTCAAAAAGATCCCAAAATGTGTCCAAAACATCCAAGCTCCTCTTTGAGCCTCTGCAATGGATGTTTAACATTCCTGTCCATCTGTCCCCAGGCTTCACATCCTTATTCTATTTTATATTGAAACTGTTAATGAAAAAGCAGAAAGTGTTTCCATCCCATAGTGTCACCTGGTGCTCCAGGACAGCAGATACCCTCCGCTCAGACCCTGCAGTTCTGCAGCACATCGTTCCACTCACGGCAGGTTTGGCTGGGAAGTATTTTGTCCCTGTGCTCTAGAGAGGTCAGCTGAGACTTCACAGTGGTTCCTCTCGACTTCTGAGTCTGTCAACAGAAAAAAAGCAATAAAAATACTGGATCATTGACATTCCACTGAAGGAGAGTGGTGGAATTAAGACTCACCTGGCTCTACTGTTGCCTACTAAATGAGTATCCGGGTTATTGCTACCCATTCACAGAGTTATCCATCATTCCTCACAAAATTTGGTACAAATTCATGTGAGAAGTCATTACAATATTCACCTTTCATTATTCTCCTGTCTTTGTGCCCATTCAACCCAGCTGCAGAAATGACACCACATGATGCCAGTGCCAACGGACAAGCATTGCCATGGGATGAGGGGGCCACGGCTACGGCCGGGGAACACGTGCCAGCGGGTCCGGGGGAAGGTGAGGACACGAAGCACCGTCTCGTGTGTGCACATAATCTGCTCTGTCTCAATTACACCGTTCAGAGGCAGCTAATAGCCCTGTAATGCTGCGCTGAAGAGACCTGGCGAGCGCTGGCAGACGGCTACGCCAGCAGAATATCAAGACGGAGCGGGGAGCTGCCGGCCCTGCAGAGGCTGGGACAGCGGGTCCGGGGGAAGGTGAGGACACGAAGCACCGTCTCGTGTGTGCACATAATCTGCTCTGTCTCAATTACACCGTTCAGAGGCAGCTAATAGCCCTGTAATGCTGCGCTGAAGAGACCTGGCGAGCGCTGGCAGACGGCTACGCCAGCAGAATATCAAGACGGAGCGGGGAGCTGCCGGCCCTGCAGAGGCTGGGACTTGGGTGGAGGGATTTGGCCCCAGCCCTTTTCAGTCCTAATTGCTCTTTGCTGATGTCACAAATGGTGGAAAACACGTGGGGACGATGCCACCTCCTCCCTCCTGGCACCCGCAGAGCGGTCCTAGACCTGCTTGTTTGATTATGACTTTTAAGCTTGTTTGAGCAGAGGCTCCTTTATAGAGAGCAGTGATCCCCAGGCAGATCTGGGGAGAAAAGGGACGTTGACATCTCTCTTCAGATGTTTTGAGATATAAAAATCCATTCATGAATAATATGAAATTCCACTGGCAAAGTGAATAATCTGTGCAAGAAGCACGAGAGAATGGAGGGCACGGGAGAGCCGGGTCACAGAGAGTGCTCCGCGTGCCGCATGTCTCATGAGCCCATCAAATAGTGTTTTAGTGAAGACTCATAAATATTAATACAGCACCTGCTTCAATTACTTCCAAGTGGCAGGAGCAATCATGCCTGGTGCACACGGTGACACGGAAAGGGAGCAGTTCGTGACAAGTCTCCCATGTTTACTTCCACGCTGGTTTGTAGGATTGCAGGGGCTGCTTTTCTAATTGGTACTCTGGGGTGAAAGCAAAGGGAACCCAATCACAGGCTGGAGAAGGCAAAGCTTCCTAATTGAATAGGTGTGCACCACATCGTCCCTGAGAGAAGAAAGGTTCTGTGGGTACCAGAGCTGCAGAGGGGGCTCTCGGGAAGGGCTGCAGGTCTGATGGTCATATGCCTGTGCTTCAAAGTGCCTTTGGCTACTTGAATTATTCAGAACTGCCAGCGAATTACCTTGCAGTACGTACGTGTGATAGTTTCACTCCAGCAAAACCAGGACAGTATGCTCGTACACAGAGGAAAGTGCAGCAGATATTAAGTTTTGTTCAGTGTCAATATAGAATTTATTGCTGCCTTCACGCCCCGTGAGATATTGCTTTGTTACCGGTCAGAGTCCGCGCGCGGAGGCCACCTCGGTTAAAGCTCTTTACAAATGCTGCTCTTCTGTAATAGAGAAATTACATTTTTGGGTAAAGGGCAATCCATTCAGTTCTGCCCACTGGAAAATTTACAATGCTTGGAAGCGAGCTACTATATTTCACCTGATCCTGAAACCTTCCTTCATGCCGGGTGTCCAAATTGAATTCTGCCACAGAATGTGAAATCAGGCAGAGCTGCCGCAGAGCCCCGTCCTGCCCCACGCGTCTGCCGGACCCACGCATGGGCACGGCCTCGGCCCTCTGACCCACCACATGTCTGAGCACCGTCCTGGAGTTCAGATGTAATAAATGATGATTGCACAGCTCAGGGGTTTAAAATACAAGGGGAACAAATAGAAAATAGCCACAAAATATTTACTGTCAAACACGTTCAAAGTGCTTTTATAGCTGCTATTCACCTAATGAGATTCTGCTGTGATAAACACAACCCATCATAAAAATATTATATATTTGCTTTTTATAGAATCATCGAATGTTGTGAGCTGGGAGGGACCCACCAGGATGATGGAGCCCAACTCCTGTCCCTGCACAGGACAAGCCCAACATTCACACCATGTCCCTGAGGGCCTTGGCCAAATGCTGCTGGAATCTTGTCAGGCTTGGTGCCATGAGCACCTCCCTGGGGAGCCTGTTCCAGTGCTCCACCACCCTCTGCCTCAAGAACCTTTTCCTCATGGCCAACCTCACCCTCCCCTGCCACATCTTCCTGCCATGTCCTCTGCTCCTGGCATTCGTTGGTGGCCAGAGAGAAGAGATCAGCACCTGCCCAACTCTTAACCTTTTAAGTCACCTCCAAGTACTGGCATCAGTTGATATTCCATATGATCCCCCTTATTCTCTCTCCTCCCCTTCCTGCGAGGACCCACATGCACCAGGATGAAGAGGAACACGGTGGGTTTAGGTCTCCCAGTACTTCAACCTGTTACACAGATACCCTGGCACCATAATCCAGATGTTCTCATTCTCATGTTCCCCTTTTGGTTTCTACCTTCCCGTTTCAGCCAGATGGACTTAGCTATTCCTTGGAGCCATCTCCAGTTTCTGATGCATTTTCCATGAGCAAAAGGAGAACTTTTTTCTTTCATCAGCAATTTTCTACAGTACATAAGAAAAGGAAATGGAAAACATCATAGGAAGTCCCAGGCCGTTGAGGCTTTTAAAATGGGCTCAGAGCTCAAGCCCAGATTAATCACAAAACAGACATGTTGAGCCAGTGCAGAAGATGACAGTTCAGGGCTTGAGTAAGGAAGGATTAATTGAGTGAAGGGACCAGGAACAACAGAAGTCTGAGCATGAACAACCAGGTATAGGAGGGCTGGGATGTGACAACACTGAGACTATTCAACAATGTTAAGTGTGGCCATGGAAAAGATTTCCCCTGCATGCACACTGCCCTCCCGTTTAATGCACCTGCAAGGAATCATAGATGATTAATTGGATCATTTCCATATCCTGCTCCTAAGTGGGGTACTTAAAGGAAACCGTGCTTCTGTTGCTGTCTGACCTACAAGTACAGGGTGTCAGCCACTCCAAAGGAGCTTCAGTGTGAAAAAGGATGGAGTGATGAGCAGTAGCTGTTAGAGAGACAGGTAAAACAGGTAACAGCCCCTGTGTGCCCTGAAATACAGCCCATTCCTTGGGTTGATGCTTGTGGCGCCATACAAAATGCATACAATACAGATGTATTGTATTGTCCAGGCAATACAAAGTATATTGAATGGAAATGTACCCTCGTTTAAAAAAAATAAATAACTAAAGTCAAATAACAAGTTGCTGTCAAGAGAAAGCAGCACTTGCCAAATATAATGATGCCTTTTCATGGGGCGTTAGTGCTCCAGAATGGTTAATCTTTGCTCAATGGTCCTTTTACCCTAAAAATACATAAGATATATTGTGGTGCTTGCTCCATCAGGAAACCTGCAAGTAATACTACAGCCATCAGAACCGAGATTCAAACCCCTTCATCATTTCTCCCCTCCCACTTGCCTACAAGTGCTGCAAGGTAGAGCCAAGAAAAGAAAAGGAACAGAAAAGCTCCTGGTGCCTCAGGGCACCCTCACTCCCCATAGACGGGGCAGTTCTGCTCCTCCAACGGCTGCTTCCCTCCCAACACTTCCCTGACTCCTGATCCCCAACTGCCTGTCTCCTTGTGCATCTTCAGTCCCAAGGATTTCATTTTCTTGGGGCTGGAAGCTGGCTCTCAGAGCACCTAGACGATGGTTTCCACATGTTCTGTTTCTGCATAATTATATTACTCATGAATAAGCAAAAGAAGGGTTTACTCCTACCCGAAACCAGGCAGCTAAGCAAATGTTTCTCATTGGGCTTGGAGACCAGCCGTCAGCGAGATTTTAGCTGGTGCCGGAAAATCTGGAGTGTGCTTAAATACCTTGTGAATTGAGTAGTCTCAGGGTACGACGTATAGCTGCCTTCTCGGGGAGGTTTGTCAATTCTCAGAGCCAGTCCGGGAAGGATCAGCTTCTCAGAGACAAATATCCAGAGATCTGAACCCAAAAGGTGTGGTTTCGACTTGTGTGTCATTCTGAAAACCTTCCCATCAATCCAGGACTTCATTTCAGTTTCTCAGCATCGCTAACTCGTTCTGAAGCTGCCATTGATTTACTGCTCAATTTCTGAGTGGTTTGAAGAGTTTTCCCCCAGCATAAATGACACTTACTTGAAGCAGAAATTGAATCTCATTGGAAAACTTCTTTTAATTTGCAAAACCAGAGAAGGTTAAAAGGGTCAGAGAAAAAACAACCTCCTCAAGCCTCTGATTGACAGGTTTTGACATAGCAATGGCAAAGTAGCAGTTCCTGTACTGATTTAAAGGAAAAAAACAAAACCACAAGACCTTTCCAACCTTTGCAGCGCTGAGATACGTTGAAAGGACCTTCCAAAGCCTTCCCAGAGCAGAGCATGTGGTCTGGCTCTGGAAGCTCACAAGGCAGGTGCTGACACGAGGTTACAGCTCAGTCATGGTCTGGTGCAACATTTGGTACTGTGGGTCTGCAGAGCATGATTCAAAATGAACAGACCCCGACCTCTGAGGTTACATTACCTGTGGATGTTGTAAAATGCTTCACAGGTTGGAACAAACTAAACCCTCATACCATCTCCCTCTTTGCTCTCCCCTCTGAGACCTAAGGCAGCTGAGTACTCACCTTCTAAACACAGTGGGGAGAGGAAAAGGATCCATGTCCTGCTCCAGGACATCTCCAGTGACATGGGACAAGATCTCTAGATCTGTGACCTCAAGTTGTACTTTACACCATCAGCCCACACCAGCCCTTTCCCAGGGTTTCCAGAGCAGGTGACCCCCTCTTGCCATCTGCTGCCACTACAGCCCCGTTTTTGAGGGCAGAACAGCCTTTTGGAGCCAATCCCACCATCACTGTTATCAAAAACCAGCAACAAACCAGCTCTGAAATGAATTAATGTGGTTCTCATCTGAAGTGTGCAGACACCTTACTGTGTCATTTCCCACTGAATACACAGTGTTTGTCTCTGCTGAATTTATTTGCCATTTACCCGTGTCTGTACATTTGCATTCTTTGTTGTTTCGTTATGTTTGTAATGAATTCTCATTTGTACATTGTAGAGAAATCTCTCTTTCAGTCGTCACACAAATGCTGCTTCTTGTTTCCCCATCCAATAACTCGAGAAACTCTAATACTCAAGTGTAGAGGAAAACAATGGTTTGGAGATTGGGTTCTGTGCAGAGTAATTCGAAGTACATCACATTTCTTACACTGCGAGGTCCTTGATCATTGGTGTTTTCTTTCTATTAATCAGTTTCACACTGAAACTCCGATTCCTGGGTGAGTGTTACAAACCTGGAAGGGAAATACCTTGAGCTGGTTTTCCTGGGAGGAGGAACACCCAGGACGGTGCCTCGGGCAAAGGCACAGCCAGGTTGGTGGGAAAGCCGAGGGCTGGAGCAGGAGGGGCTGGAGCAGGTTCCCAGGAGATGCTCTGTGGATGCAGGAGATGCAGCAGTGGGGACCGAGCTGGCAGTCACTGAGCAGTTCTGTCTCCTGCCGTGCTGCTTATCGCCATGGCTCACTGTTCCACAGCTAAAATTGCTGGTTTGGATACCGTTAGTCTCCATAGGTCAACATAGGACTAATTATGAATAACAGCCTGTACTGTTCTTTTATCACAGGTTTTTGCTTAACATGAGACATTGCCTTTGTGCCAAATCAGCCTTTCAATGACACGTGCCTATATCCCAAGTATTTACAACTGGTTGTTCTTGTTGAAGGAGAACAGAAAGAAAAGGATAAAAAAAAAATTAAACTTGAGCTCTCCTGCAGCTCCTGCTGGCACCATTTAAGTCTTGTCTGAACCTACAGAGGGAAGTGAAGCACCTCACTACCACCTGATTCCTCCTTACAGCCTGTCACCTTTTGGGCTGAGCTCAAAGCAGGGTCATACAAACGACGTACAAACCCGCTGCACCCAGGAGGGGCACATCTGTGCCTGGGTGGTGAGAGGGGACTGCACTGGGCTGAAGTGGCAAAAAGGGATTTGGCAAACGCTCCAGGTGCTGGAGCCTGTCCTGCTGCTGCCAGTTCTGCAGCCCTGGGACAGGCTGCCTGAGAGGCTGTGGAGTCTCCATCTCTGGAGATGTTCAAACCCACCTGGATGTGATCCTGTGTAACCTGCTCTGGGTGAACCTGCTTTGGCAGGGGGGTTGGACTGGGTGATCCCCAGGGGGTCCTACCAACCCTGGCCCCTCTGTGATTCTGTGAAGACCAAGCGGGGATGTGGCTTCTAGGAAACCTCTGAACCACCACCACAAGGGGCTGTGTGTCTGCCCCATCACAGACCCACGGCCACAGGAACCCCCCACCACACCCCCCTGTGCCCCACATGCTGCTGGCACCAGGATCACAGCCTCGTGTCAGCCTTCGCCCCTTCCGAGGCCTGAAAGTAGGTGACGTTAAATCTGTTGGACCAGATTTTGGTCACCTTAAAAACAACAACAGCCCCCCTGCTTTTCCCTCACAGCCCTCCCACACACACAGCTGCCACGCTGAAACGGGAAAATTAAATCACTTTTCCACTGGGCTGGCAGGAGTCAGCCGATAACTCATGAGAACAACAGTGTTTTAAAACAAATTAACCACTTCAGCGAAGCGGCTGACGGCCGAGGCGGGGGGGCTGCAGGGGCTGCCCGGGGGCACACAG
>NW_010335210.1:18308-31229 GCF_000700745.2 Antrostomus carolinensis
GGTCACAGATGGGTCTGTCCCTGCCTTTGGGACGACTGGGCAGAAAAGCAGAACAAATCCACATGGACAACGTTGGGGTGAGCAGCAGCCTGATGGGGTGGGTTGGGCACAGTGGTCGCCTGCCTGCTGCTGCCCCATGACCCCCCAGCCCAGGTCCAGGGATGGTCCCGAGGAGCAGGGTCAGACTGGGGAGGAGGCAGCAGATCCACCAGCTTTTTGTCATTCTCAATTTCTTCACTGCATATAAAAAAACAAAAAAACCCCAAAACCCCCAACAAAACCCCACTTAAGCTTCCCATTTGGGAGTGCATTTTTGCATTTTGTGGCAAGAGATGAAAGGTTTTGCAAGGAACCACAAATACTCGTCCTTCTCAAGCCTTAAGCGACGCTTTCTCTGTCATTCAGCAATTCAAGGCTCCAGCGCTCACTTACCAGCGCCGTGACTTTATCTGTAACTCACACACCCGGGTGTCATCCGCAGCACGTGGACACTCTGTCTCGTTTGAGATGAAACATCTCCTGACACATGGGAGATGAGACTCATCTTTCTGGAGATGCACCTAAATGCAGGCTCACATGTCCCTTCTCCATTGAAGTGACATTTTAGGTGCATTTCCAGAAAGATAACACCCCCTTCCTGAAATTATAGTTTTTCTATCTTATTTAATTAGTTATGGAATTTTGCTGACCTCCTCTCTGCATTGTATTTCCACTTACCTTGTGCTTCATTAAACTTGCATGAAGTTATCCAGCCATTGCCAGGAACTAATCTGACAACAGATTGGAAATCACCGTGGAAAGTAATCAGCAGCTTTTACTGGAGTTATGACAATACCTGTGTCACGTAAGGCGGTGCGATGAGCAGGGAGGCAGCTGAGGCCCTAATAGCAAGAGAGAGAAGATGACAGACAGAGAGACAGAGTGAAATCTGCTCAGGAGAGAAATGGGCTAGTGACAGCTCTGGGACTGGGTGGGGAAGGGTGAAATCGAGTGAGCACAGAAGCAGGGGAGGAGAACTGTGGCACGATCGCAGCCGGTTTTACTACTGCACTTTTTTTTTAGTCTCTATACTGAATTGCAATCTCGACAGCATAAAACTTTTATAGAAGCACTGTGCCTCGTCGATGCCTCCGCGATAAAACATGGCCTTTTGCAAGTGTCCCCGCACAATTTGATTCTACATGTCAGCATCCAGTTGAAATTGTTACCTGAATAAAATCCCAGGGACGAGCAGGTCCAGAGCCCCACACAGCCCTTGACAAGCACCCCGAGCATGGGGGGGGTTCACTCCTTTGGCTGCAGCCAAACACAGCCCCTCGCTCACTCTGCCCCCAGCCAGGGAGCAGGGGAGAGAATTGGAAGGGGAAGGTTAAGGGGACTCATGGGTTGAAATAAAAACAATTTACTAATTGAAATAAAATAATAATGATAATAATCATAGCAATAAAATATGCAAACGAGTGATGCCCAGTGCAATCACTCACCACCCGCTGACCGATACCCAGCCTGTCCCAGCCAGCGATCCCGGAGCAGAGACAGTCCCCAAACCCAAACCACAATCCAGGGAAAGCCAGAGCCCGAGAGAATCCCCAACTTTCTGCTCAGCCCTGGGCAATGTCCTGCCCATGACAGGATGGGAGATGGAATATCTCATTGGCAGAGCCAAATGGCAATTGGGGGTTTGCTAATTACTGTGCTGCCCCCTCCCAGTCCTTTGCACTTGCAAACTGGCAAAACACAATGACCTTGGAGTTCCAGCAGCAACTGAAAACATCAGCATGTTATTAACATTCTTCTGATAACAAATCCAACCCTGAAACCAAAACCCACCTGTTCTAGGTACTGAGAGAAAATTATCTCCATCCTAGTGACACCAGGACAGCAGGAACAGGGACACACAGGACTTGTCAAAGCACTTGTTCCACTTCCACAGTCCTTTGTGGCTGGTGAACATGCTGATGCAGACCCATCCTTTACCTGGAGCAGGGACCTTGGAGCAATCCCTCATCTGTGGGTTGGGCAGCAGGTGATCCCTGGGCGATCAGGAAAATGATGGGAAAGGTGGGGCAGCACCAGCCAGCTCACTCCGTGTTCACCAGGCGCTTTGGCAAAAACCACTGTGCGACCGGGCAGCATCAGCTCAGTGAGCAGTGCTGGTGTGATAGAGGTTTAGCTTTGACAAGCCTCTCATCTCTTGCAAAAAATATTTTCTGGTTTGAAGTGACTTTACATTTTGGAAATTGTTGCTCATTTCTGGTGTAAAGAAGTTCCAGGGACAAACCCAGACGAAATCACAGTGTGACAACGTCTACATGCGATGCTGAATACCGTGTCAGGAAAATTTTTTAGAATTTAAATTTTCCAACCCAACTGAGTGAGAAAAGAGTTGACATCTCAAAAACGTCCTGCCCATCTCTCCCACCCACATCCCAGTGTTGCTTCCAGGAATCTCTATGGGTTTATATTTAGCTGCCCACTTTCACATAAGATTCAAGTCCAGAGCATTCAAGCTCGCTCTCGTTTTAACCGCCCATGTTTAGTATTCAGCACTGAACCGGAGGGCACAGAACAGCACTTACACAGACCTCTCTGCAAAGCTTTCTAGCAGAAGGTGCTTTGCCCTGAGCCAGCCTGGTTGTGTTTTCAGAAGCTGAAATCAGGTATCACCTCCCCCCAGGCACTGACAGATAGAAACAGCTCAAGAACCAGGATACAGCAATCCTGGCTCATGGGAAGTAAGGAAACCCCCTAAATCCAGCGATTTTAACATGCCTGGGCTTTTGTTCTACATTAGTATAAGATTAATTTCAATGTGGAGATGTGAATAAAAATAGAGCTGCCTTTTATTAAACCCTCCCTTAAAGCATTTTAAACAATGAAACAAGCACGTGAGCAAACCCTCCCGAGTGCACCCAGCGAAACACGGCAGAGGAGCAGCAATCAGGGCAAGAACAAATCTGTGCAACATTATCATCATTACCAGAATGTGAGCACACAGACCAGAGGCAAACAGTGCCCAGAATGCAAAACAGCAAACGAGGCCAAGGCTGGTGCTGTTGAAGCAGCAGTTGAACTCACTGACGGGGATGGCAGCAGGACCAGGGTCTCCAGTTGACCATCAGTGGGTGCAGAGGTGGGGAGGCTGCCACGGTTCTGTAAGGACGTGAAGGATAAAACCAAAATTAATAAAAATACACAAATGTTGATGTATAACTGAGGCGCTGCCCCACAAATGATGCAATACCTTACGTACACCAGGCAGTTCTTGGTTAGAGATTTAATCCTTCCCTTGGTTCTAAGCACAGCAAGGAGCAGCCTCAGCTCACATCTGGCTGCACCAGCTGAGTGGGGAGGTTCATTCAGAGCCCACAGCAGCCAGAGGGGTTTCTCCTCATTCAGCATTAACCACGGCACAGGGCACACATCGTGTGGCACCACGCTCCCCTGCACAACATGCTCCAGACTCACCACATTCCTAAATTCTTGCAAATCCATAAGATTCCAGCTCTGTTATTCACACTTCAGGAGATACCAGCAAACATCGGAGGACTTGAGAGACCAAGGAGGACACTGTGGTTGTTGAGAAGGGACCCAGGGTTTGATGCTACGCCTGGAATCGGTGCTTTTGGCAAAGGAGCTGCTCCCCACGAGTGCAGATGTCAGCTCCTGGGAGGATCCATCTTTGCCACCAGCATTTTGTGAGCTGCTGCCACAAAGACTCACTCCCTGCACTGGTGAGAAATGCAGCACTTGGGAGATGGACTCACCTGCTTTCCTCCTCACGTGCCCTTGGACGCTGCCATGACCATTACAGCCACCTCCACAAGCATTAGTCCAGGGGAATCAGATATGGCTCAGGCCACCTCTGGCTGTGTATTTTTAGATTAAACTCTATTATAATCTTTTTTTATTTTTTTTTTAAATGAAATTAATTTTAAATTTAAAATTAAACTTAAATTATAAAATTAAACTTAAAATTATAAAATCAAACTTGAATTTTAAATTTACAAAAATGATCCAAGTAAGTGTTGATGCAAGAACTGAGACCCCACGTGAACACCTGTGACAGTAACTGTGCCACTTCTCATGCTCAGAGGGGGAAGCGCTGCTGTCAAGCCAAGCACCCAAGGTGGCAAGTGTCACAGCATTGCTGGCCACCACAGCAGCCGTGGGTGCCACCACACTGCAAAGCCCCAGGTGAGCGTGGAAGAGGGCAGGCTGGGTGCACACCAGGCAGCGGGGGCACGGCCACCCAGTGCATTACCCAGCAGAGCCTGGCTCTCTGTTTAATCTATGTGAAAATGGGATTTATGGCTCAGGAGTAAGAGCCAGCTGAACGTGGCCCATAAAACTGGAAGAATCATATTCTTCTCTTCAGCAAGCAACTTTTAACAGCCCTGCTGGGTGCTTATTTGCAGGCACAAGGCAAAAATTTTCTCTCTGCTGTTTACGACCCTTTTACTCATTTCTGTGGCAGAGGGGGGTGGTTTGGGTACGGTGCAGCGATGCTCCAGTTATGGGTGTTATTTGCTCCAGGGACGCTTTTGATATCTCGTCCTCCACGGGACTAATGTTCCCATTAGTCTTGATTGCCTCTGCGGGGGGTGGCGAAGGCTTCTGTAACAAAGTGCCTCGGAAAATCCTTCTTGAGCCTTTGATATTTCCTTTGTAATATTTTCCTCATCTTCTACAAGATCTCAGTTTGACTTTGAAGTTATTTCCAGTGCTGCTGTTGTCATTACTTCATATCTCGACTGGGTATCTGGACATTTCTCACGGGGCAGCACGGAGTCACCCAGCAGCTCCCCTTTCTGCGTTCCTCCTGTGGGTCCCAATCTCTTGGGTTTCCAAGTTTTTGCTTCCAGTTATTGAAGGTGTACAGTCTAAACCCACAAGGTATTAAAACGCGGGTGTCAGGTGCTAGGAGGTAGTGCTTGAAGTTGCTGCAAGGGAAAAATAAGAACAAAAATATGTATGTGGAAAATCATATACAGAAAACATCCCTCTGAGAAAATGGTTGGGAACCAAAGCTGTTTAACAGCCATAAAGCATAGCAGAAGGTCAAATAATTTTAAAAAATAAATAAAAATTGGATATCGGCCTAAAATATTCCAAAGTCTGGGTGTTTTATTTGTACTGTGAGAGTGTGGTGGATTTAGGAGGCTGAGCTGGAATGAATGGAGGTTCCCCAGTGAAATTCCATAAAATTCCTCTTCATTGATAGGCTGAAAATAATTAAAAGTTTTATTTTTTTCACTCTGGGAAGTAATGTAGGGCTCGAAATGGAAAACTGAAAATGAGGAGCTAAGGGCTCTTCTCACACCTCTCCTACCTGGAGAGCAGCTCCTGTGTAAAAGGGCTTTACATCCTCTGCGATATCATTTTGCTTTATGTCATAATTGCTGTAATTATCATTGTGATTCAGCAATAGAGTAGAAAGTATATTTTAAAATACCCAATAAGGAAAGAAAGTTGAAGTTTTAACTTTGAAGATGACTGTGAAAGCCTGGGAGAATTCCGAGATGATTCAGAAAAGCTGTACCGAGGCTTCTGCTGCCTTGTCACCCAAGAGATGGAGAGAGCTCCTGTGACACTAACACCAGCCAGGAGAGTCACTCCAGCTCCAGATCTGACCTTCTCCCTTCTGTCACACTCCAGCCCTCAACTATGATTCAGGCACATTTCCGTCACACGCGATTCATGGAGCCAGACACCAATTTGCTGTCATTATCTGCAGTTCCTTTGGTTCAAAGACCACCAACATTACTTCCCATTACAGCTCACAGCTCGAAAACACAAAGCAAGGGCAAGAGTGGAGCTGGGAAAAAATCACTGCGAAGGAAAGCAGAGCAGCAGCAGCAGCAGCAGCAGCAGCAGTGTGCAAACACGAAGAGGCACATCAGAACAAAACCAAGCAGAAGGTCATCTCCATTTTCAGTTGTTTACAGGTGACCCAAAGATTATTCAACCTGGAACCTTCACCACATCACCTGCTAGGAGGCCCATCTCCTCATCCCCACCACCCTGCACCTTTCCACGCTGGGATCACGCCTGGTCTCACCCCGGGTGACCTACACTTGAGAGAGAACCCAGAGAGATACCATGGGATGATGGAGCTGCTGCGAGTTCCACCGTGGGGAGGTCCAGGGGGAGAAAAGGGCTTTTCCTGCCCGAATCTCCGGTGCTGCTGGTGGCTCTGTGCGTTTGCAGGATGCAGATAAGGAGGGCATGGGATTGGAATGTTATGCTAATAAGAACATCTGTGTACTTAAATCAGCACAGAGCAGCTGGTACATTTAAAACAGCCCCCAGCATGTCTAAACACTCTGTAAATACAGAGTTAATATCTCCTGAGATCCATTTATCATTAATAAGTTATAAAACCAGGATTTGGTGCACACTGAAATAAAAATAGCATGGGGGAAAAAAAGAGTGCCTATTCTTTATTTCCATTTTTTCCCTCCTAAAATTTAGTAAAGCGTTTCCTGTGCAACCAAATCTATTCAGAGAAAGCAATTATGACAGTTAAGATGTATTAGGCTCTAGTCCAAGCAATAGCTTGAAACGTATTTTCCGATATATTTTGTTCTAAGTTGGGCATATTAGGATTTGATTGTAATTCATGTAACAACAATTTTCAGGATTAAAAATGTGCATTTAAAACTGGCAGTCGCTGACATTTTAATAAGGATTGAAGTAAAGATTTCAGTCTGTATCCCTTTCAGTTCTGGGGGACTGTTATCATCCATCAGCGGGTGTCAGGCTGATTAGAAACTGTTGTTAACGATTACAGAAAATACATTCCAATGGAACCAGGATGTTCTGTGACCACCCATCCCTGTCACAGCACTGGAGGAGGGACAGGATCTTATGTCCTCGCCTTCTTCTCCCAGCCTCTGCCTGCCCCTGGGATCACAGCGTCAGGATCCTCAAGGGGATCTCTGACAATGAAAAATCTGCTTTTATATCGAATATTCTCCAGGTTGGAGAGATCCTGGGATCCCCAACTGCACGCAAAGGGCTGAAGAGAGAGGACAGAGCTGAGCTGCCCATGGTCATCACTATCTCAAACCTACGGTGTGAGAGGACCCCAGCCAGACACCGAGTGACACAGAGGGACTCAGGGCTGGTCTCATCCTGCCAATGACATCCAAGCAGGAGGTGCAGTCATCCCCTGATCCCTGCGGGGCCAATGCAGAGACACAGACACCCCAAAGGTGACACAGCCCACGGCTTCTCAGCTCAGCACCTGAACGCCAGCCAGTGAATGGGTGCCCAGGTAACTTCAGACAAGTGGTGTGGAAAATTTGTGACTGGGTTCCATGGTACATGGACATTTGGTGGCTGTTGTCCCCCTCCACAGTCACCTCTGGCTGTGGCTCCCCCTCCTCCTGCGCTGGCAAAGGGTCCCTGGCATCTCCTCTCACATCTCGACGTGCAAGGTTGGACCTTGGCTTATGCTGCTGTATGAGTCACCTGTACTGACCGTCCCTGGCTTTATGGAACAGGTTACAAGGACCTGCACCTCCTCAAAGGGCTCCAGATGGCATCTGAACTTATTTTGATCACTTTGTGACTCCACCTACTAAGTCATAAGAATTAAAGATCATTACTATGATGAAATGGATCCTCTTTTGCTCTCAAATAATCTGTTGTGCACAGGCATCGGGCATATATATCCTGTACTCCACTTCTCAAGCCTCCCGGATCCAGAAACTGGCGACTGCTTCACTAAACATCTATTTTATGCATCCTGTAAGCTGAGGGAAACTGTGCAATTCAGGGTACCAGCCAGGGTGTGCAGGTGGCACTTTGATCGAGGCTGTGTGCATCTGTGAAACCAACATCCTCCTCTGCAGATTTGGAGGTGGTTTGGGTTTTGTTTTGTTTTTCTCCTGCTCCTCTCTTCCTGGAACACTTTTATCTCACTCCAGTAATTGCCAGCAAAACTCACCAACAGAAAAGTACATGAGCAACCTTATCAGCTGTGTTACACTCTCAGCACTCCAGTTCCATATGGGTCACATGTTGAAGGATGAGCACTGCTGTCACAGCCAAAGGTGGTCACAGGTGTCCCCACCCCACAGGGTTTGGTGCACTGGAGACATGTCTGGAAAAGAGGTCCCAGAGAGGGGGTTGTATTTTATTTATTAGGGTTTTATTATGGTCCTAAGCTGTATATGCACGATCATCTGCTATAAAAGGGAAATATACACGATAATTTGTAATTTTATCTAGATCCACCCTGTTTGGAACAGGAGAACTGGTACATAAAATACACCAAAGCCCATTAGGTTGGCTTATCATCTCAGATAGTCTCACATCAGAAACTCTGGAGTGAGACTGAAACCCTCCAGAGCAAAATGCCAGAGTCCTGCCTTTGCACAGGTCGTCTGAAGCAGCTGCTGAAGCTCCAGTCCCTCTAGAAGGCAGGTAAGGTCTCTAGCAGGGCAATCCAAACCCACTGTGTTGTTTGCATGATTTATAGGTTCCCGCTCACCTACACCGCATGTCTGGCACTAACACCTGGCAGAAGTTCTGTAAATGCCAAGAAAGTCGTCTTGGGCAATTTTCTCCAGGAAACCGATTTGATTAATTATCTGGAGAGCAGCGTCCTGCCAGTTGGCCTGGCTGGGGAAATGTTAAGAAGTTTGTTTGCTTGGTTATCCCTTCCCAGGGGCCTCGTTGCGATTACGACTAATTGAAGTTTCTAGGCTAATTTGTTTCTTAATATCCTTGTGCGAAAAAGTGGAAAGCTGCCTTAAACTCAACATAGGAAAAAGGGGAGGAGGGTCAGTGCTTTGTCATCATTTTGCTTTTTAGTGCACTTCTCTCCTCCCAGTCCTTTGCATTTGCAGACTGGCAAAACCCTATGACCTTGGACTTCCAGAGCAACTGAAAACATCAGCACCTGATCAACATTCTTCTCATAACAAATCCCACACTGAAACTAAAACCCAGCTATTCTAGGTACTGAGAAGAAAATTAACTCAATCTTAGTGACACCAGGACAAGCAGGTGGGTGGGTGAGTGGGCTGCTGGGCGAGCGGGTGGGTGGGCAGCAGATGGAGGGAGACGTGGGCAGCTCAGAGCTCAGCGCCCGAGGGCACCGCGCCAGCCTCGCCTCTGCCTGGGAAACAAGGCTGCAACCTGCTGGCAACCGTGTCCCAGACTGAAAAATCTGCTCTTCCACAGCCTCATTTGCAAGAGAAGAATACGAAGGATCTCGATTCACGAGTTTGTGTTTCATACATTTTCCTCATTCATGTAGGTGGCCGTTGGATGTGCCTGGGAAGGAGGAATGATTTGATCTCGCATCACTCGGGTTGTGCTCCTGCACGGTTACAAGAGCCCCCAACACGTACGGTACTGCTGATACTGAAATCACAGGAATTCTTCCAAGAACTGTGCCAGTGAATGGTGGAAAATCAGCCTTTTCCTAGCAAGCTGTGAGTGTGTAAATAAGCATGAGCTGTATCATTATCTTTTCCAAGCAATATGAATAGGACATTTTCCTGGCCAGAAGGAAGCAAAATTACTTGATGTATTGGGATGTCGGATACTGAGAAGCTGTTGTATATTAAATTGCATTTAACATTTATTCTCTCTCCTGCTCTGTCAGCTGAGCAGTGCAGCATTAGGTAATCATCCTGATTTTCTGCATTTCCTTAATCACGGTTGTAAAAGATCTCACCCAATGCTCAACCCTTCATTACAAAAAAAAAATGACTAAAATAGTCATTCAGTAGATATCAAATAAAAGAGATTAGCTGAAGTGATCAATTAAAACTGAGTATAAAGTGAAAAGCTGTATTATTTTCTATGCATCACACAGTTTCGTGCTGAACTGACTCCTTCACTTTACACAGTATTTCTGCTGGAGAAGTAGAAGTTTCTCCAAGGTTAGGAGATGGTTTACCTTGACAGCAGATGGGAATGAGTCCAAATCCCCCAAACAGTAACCTTGCCCTTATCCCTTCTGTCCACAGGATATTTCTGGATCGCTTCTCAGCAATGTCTGGCTGAACTTCTTTCCATGCTTCTGGAGAAAGTCCAGGACGGCAGAGAGCTCCTGGGGATGGGCACTGGCCGGCTGCTGCGATCTGTGGCACCGTCTGTCTGAGGATGAAAATGGTTAATCAAAACCACATCCTGTGCTTCACGACAGTTCTGCTCAACTGAAAGACTTGACCCAAATACTGATGAAAACTAACCAAAAACCAGTAAGTTTTATAATTCTTGTGAGGTATAAAAACAATCCCAGTTTATAAAAGAACACAACTTTTGGTAGAATAAAATTAAAGAAAAAAGATTGCTAGTAATTTTTTGAAGAGATAACCATTATTTTAACTGAGTTTAGTGCAGTTTTTCCAAATGCTTTAAACTTAAGAACTTATTTGCATATTGTCTATGAGGAAAGTTTTTTGTGCTGAATTACTGTGCACTTCCCAGCAGTCACCTATGGCTCTGGATGCCAATATCAGCCAAGAGCCCTCATCTGCAATTACCGAGATGGTGAAATCTTGTGACAAAGAATGCGGAGAGGAAACAAAACCATTACATATGTAAATAACAAAGAGTCACTAACCCTCTTCAATTCATCTGCTCCAGGAAAATGCAGTGCAGGCTGCAAAGCAAGATAATGCTCCCTGTGCCAGAGCAGATAGTGCCGGGTGGCAGCTGCTTCTTTTCCGAGAGAAACAAGGATGAACAGAAATCCAGAATGCGAGTTATTTGACAAATGTTAGTCAAATTGTCTTGATCTGAAAGAAAACGATGCTCTTCCCCTCGGCATTTTGGATGCTCGTGGTTCTTTTCTTCTTCTAAGGAATTTTGTGCTTTGCCAACTGCAACTCATCCTCCCCCCACAGCCACTGCTGTGGCACCTGCTTTTACATTTGGATTCTTGGCACAAGGGAAGAAATGTTGCCTATTGTCCTTGCTTCCTGCTGCTGTGATATTGTGCTCACTACAAATTTTAAATTATGTAACCAAAATACAAAAAACTACGTGGTAAATGCTGATCAACAAAGAGCAGTATCACTCGCACATCTTGATTTGCGTTTTTTTATCCTCAGCATCAAATCTTCGTCTTTTCTGCCCCAGCACTCTGCAGAGAGCAGCTTTCTGCTGGACAGCCTGAGCACAATGATCTGAGAAGGAAAGAATGAACAAGAAATACACAGGGTTGTGTACAACACAGTCCAGTTTGAGGATAAGAAACTGCCCTGCCAGACACAGCAGGCTGGCTGCGTTCCCCCTGGGATGGTTTGGGCTCTACAGCATCTTTCCTAAAACCAGAAATTGGGCTTCTGAAGTTCCGTGGCAGGAACTGACTGGTGCCAGTGGAGACCCAACTGATGACAGCCACCCAGCACTGATGTTTTACAGCATGGAGATACCTCTTGGGTCAATGGGTCAATCATCCCATTTCTCGCACCCCGGTCTCCCCAACCCAGCCTGTTCCAAACAAGTGGACAACAAGAGCCTTTCAGGATGACTTTGCTCTGCAGAACTTGGGCACATGCACAGCTTGAGGCACCGCCCTGCCCTGCCTCCACCCAAGAATCCTCATTCAGTTCCCTGGTAAATGCACTGTGCTTTTAAGGTTCTCCAGATTTAACTCCATCACATTCCCAGGGGCTGGCAGGAGAGAACAGAAATAGAGAGATCAATCACCCAGTGAGAGATGGGCTTGAACCGGTGCCAGAGCCAATACTCTCCAACTCTGGGGAGGGTGTATTTCGATATTTATTAGAGAGGCATGTCTTTGTCCGATGCTTACCAGTCTGTTTTTCCCAGCACTGCCTGCAGAAGGCTCACGCACCTTCCCCAGGGCACAGAGGTCGTTTCTTCACAACATCTCTATAAGCATCCCAGAGGATTGCCATCCCCATTTCCACAGTGAGAACATCCTCCAGTGATGGGAGACACACTGCTGGTGGTGCCCCTCAACCCTTTTAAACTTCTTTTTGCCCTTCATGGACTTTGGGTTTCCCCTCCCCTCTTCAGAGCTGACTCATTGTCAGGCTGTTGAACTGTGCTCAGTAACCTAAGAATAATTGAGGGCAACAGGTAACAGCTTCTTAACCAGAGGAGCGTGGGTTCCCTGAGCAGCACTGATGATAACTCAGAAGCGTTTCAAACGGCGTGGCAGGTTAAGCCATTTAATGGTGAAAAGTACAGGTCAGCCTCCAGAAAGCAGGACTGGAGGTACAACATTGCTTCTCCTCCTCTCGCTCCTGTGCCAGCCACTTACTTAATCTACTCGCAATGGCACTAAATATAACTTGGAATACTCTTCTGTTTATTTAATCTAGTATCTTCAATCCCCAGTTCAATTTTTAATCATCCAAATTACTGAAACAGGCTGTTCAAGACTCACAGAAATGAATTTTCCATCCAATCTTGGTTATAGGCTTAAGAGGCTGTTTCATTCTTAATTAAAACCTTTATGCCAAAACTACCATTTTCCCTCTAAAAGCAACATCAATGTACATAAGTAAAGCCCCTGCTTTTCCAGCATGTACTGAACAGATTGATTCAGATAAGCCAATTTAAGAATAACTAAATAGAATAGGGACAACCATTGGATAAAACCCCTCTGACTGCAGAGCAGTGCCCACCACGGCCATGGGTTGGCATGGTCATGGTCCCCACCACTCCCCACGCTGGTACCTTCAGGCTTGTGCAGTGCTCCTGTCCACCAGCTCGAGCTTATCCCATGGGATGGGTGTGCGTGCGATGTCCTAACGCCAACGCAAGAGAAACTGACAACGTGTCTCAGCGTGAGGCCACGGGAGCATGTCCAACCACCCCTGCATGGAGGAGCCCCAGCACAGCAGCAGATCCAGACATAAAGCTCCAGATAGATAACCTTCCCCTGAACTAAACATACTCTTCTTGAACTAAACACGCTCA
>NW_010335210.1:31250-36614 GCF_000700745.2 Antrostomus carolinensis
AGCTAACACACCAGGGGAAGGGATGAAGGTCCCCGGAGGAAAGCTGGAGTTGCCACCAGAGTTGCAGGCAGGGCACTGGGAAGCACTGGGAAGCACTGGGCACTGGCGTTAGCTCCTACCTCTGTCTAAGGTGCTCAGTCAGTGTTTTTCATCCTGACCTCCAGATAGAAGCAAAGTAATTTGATAAATAGCAGCACACGGCTTTGTTTACAGCTGACCAGAAGAAACTCTGGTGTTAGCTTTTGGCTCAGAGAAAGAGCCAGAATAATCACTTGGATCAAGAAGAGATAGCTGAAACAGCTTTTAAGTGTCTCGTCTCCTGACACTTTGTTTTTAGAAAAGAAAATCCTTTGGTCACATGGAGAAGACAAGGGGCAAGGGGTACAAGTCGTACTGGGAGAAGCTTCATCTCAATATAAGAAATAATTTGATTTTTTTTTACCGTGAGAACAATGAGTCTCTGGCACAACCTCCCCAGGGACCTGGTGGAGTCTCCAACTGGAGGCTTTCAAGGTGCAGCTGGACAAGGTGCTGGATACTCTCCTCTAGGCTCCCTCTCCCATTAAAGTCTTTTAAGGTCCCTTCCAAGCTGGGCTGTTCTGTCTGAATCTAAAACCAAATCCCTAACTTGGTGTTTTTTCAGGCAAACAAAGCAAGCGAGAGAGGCAGAATCAATGGCTAAATAGGAAACAGGTCAGATAATTAGTTTTCATATTTTACTCATCGACAAAATGCATCAACTTGCATTGACGTTCTATAATATGTGTTTAAAGAGCAGATGATGCTTTACAGAATCTTCGGAGTGCATTAAGAAAAAGAACAATTCCACCCCTGACAGAAAATCTATTTTTGTTTGCCATCATTTTTTACTGGGAGGAGCATTCGCATCAAAAAATGATACATCAAAAGGCCAATCTCCTTCCTGAGCTCACAATTTGTGTACTTATGGAAGGGTTCTACAAAACTTAATTGCAAAGAATAGATTTTTGCAGATTTATTGATTGTCTTTATAAAATTTCACCAAAAGTTACATTTGTGCTACGGAATTCACAACTCGATAAAGATGATGATTCTATACTGGACATTACAGAGTTTTGAAAAAAATCTGGAAAATACAATTATGTTTCTTTTGAATTTCATAAGTTTCATTCCACAACAAATGATGTGCTGCTGATCACAAAACACCTACAGAAATAGGAATATTTAGGGGTAAGAGAACTTCCCTGGTCCTGCTGGCCACACTAATCCTCACTGAACCTGTGTTTTTCTGGGGACGGTTAAAGCTGCCACCGTTACACCCTCAGCCTCCAGCAGCTCTTGGCTCGTGCTCAGGTGAGCAAGAGGAAGATAAAAGCTGGTTACCAGAGTCTGTATGAGACAGGAATTGGGTCCCAGACCTTGGGTGTTCTGTTTTCTTTCCTCCAAGTAAGCTGTGAGTCTGTTATTTGGTGGTGGTGTTTGTCTGGAGAATTTCGATGCATAGGAAAGGAAACGTGTAAATTCTGAGATTAACAAATAGGAAAACAACTTTGATTAATGCAAGATTCCTCCCCAGTTTCAATAGGGGATAAGCTTTCCCAGAGGAAGGGTGATGTCTGGAGGTGCACTGATCTCCTTATCCCCCGTCACCAGCAGTTGGAGCCCTGCCATGGGCGCAGAGGAGGGGTCCTGGTGAAGATGCTATCATCAAGCCCCAGCCCAGCAGCCTTTTCTCTGGGGTGGGCAGATTAATATGAGATTCATGTTCTGCTTTGTGATTTTGGATGTTCCTGCCACCCATTTGGGACCTCAGATAAGAGTGAAGACCCGTCAGAGTGTGTAATATCCCTTCAATATTCCTGGGCTGATGAGCTGGGCTGCAGTTGCACATGTTTTTCTGGCAAGGCACAGTCTCTCTCTTTACCAATTTCCACACCTCTACAACTGTTTTTAAACATGGACAAGACCTGAGAATTCCCAAAGGCTCGTGCCACCATTAGTGGTTTAAAACAATTCTGCTGATCCTTATTCTTGGAAAGGAGTGGGTGGTAACAGGTCACTGCACACCTGTAGCACAGACACAAGCCAAATGCTCAGCCCAGCTATCACCCAGCGTGTCAGCCGGCAACTGGGGGACTGAAAACACGAGCACACGTGTCAGGCATCTGGTTCAACACCCACGTTAAAATCCTGGGAGCATGGGGCTAGGAGGGGTGAGGAGGATGAGGAAGGCAAGACTGGTCCCTACAAGGACACACAGCAATGAGCACACCCGTCACAGCAGAACTCTGCATTTCCTGGCTTTCCCGTTGTATTTCCTATATTGGAAATTTTTTTGCTGGATTTTTTTCCATCCTCAGAAAAATTAAGTGAAACCAGTCCAGAGCAGTAATTAATTAAATCCTATTTCTTCCACTTCTTTTCCAAAAGACACGTTTTACAACTGGAGCTTGACTTTGTTTTAAATCATCTCCTAATAGATTTCAGAGGACATTTAACCATTTTCTTCTATCCTGAAGTGATTCAGTGATGGAAAATAGAAGTTAAACCAAAAAAAGAGCCATTTATTTATCTGCTCTTGCACTCCCTTTGCTTCCATTTGCATGTAAGTTGTTTGGCTAAATGGTGGGATAGGGAGGACGTGAACACTGCTGTCTCCTTGTTCTGCTGATGTAATGACAATAGGAGGATTATTTCTTAATTTTCAGTGTGGTAAGTGGGTAATTATTGTCCAATTAGACTTGCTATTAACCTCTCTATATCTCATTTTGCCATCCATAAAACGAGAATAACAGCACTTACCACTCTCACTGGGATATTGCGGAGATTTATAAGTTAATGTACGTACAACACAATGAAAATGAAAAGCGCTGCACATTGGCTAGAGCATAATTATTAATAATGAATCGTTGGCAGCACTGTTAGCATGGTTATAGCTTCGGGAACTTGCTGTGGGATTTGGTGCCTGGCAATAGGGTGCACCATAAAGGTTTCTCTTGTGAATCTTGGATCTTAAGCTTGATTAGTTAGATGGGGAATCTAGAAAATGGGGTCTAGTGAAACGGCAAAGTCAGTTTAAATTGTTGCAAAGCTGCTTGTGCAGTAACTGATTAAACTAAGTTCAATAACTGCTACGAGTCCAGTGCTAATTCACAATCTCAGATACAGTGGGGGGAAAGAAAAAAAAAAATAAATAGAAACTTTACATGTTGATTAAAATAATAACTTAAATTTTTATCCACATTTTATCATACCTTCTCCAGGTGTCCATTTGTGTCAGACAGGGAAGACCCCAACGTCCTCTGGAAGGTGCATGGTGGTGCCATCATTGCTGCCCAGACACCAGCTGAGACCTCGTCCCCGCTCAGTCCTGGAGCCCCATGGTGCTGGAAAAGATCCAGTTTCCACATCGATTGCTTAATGCTCTTGTACCAGACCTGAGGTGGAAAACCAATACTGTTTGATTCAGGGAAGAGATGCCTGCAGGCATGTGGTCCCCCACTCAGCCAACTGCTTTTATTCTCCCAACTACATGGAGATCAGCATCCTACGGTATTGCTGGGGCAGGGACCGATGTCCCCTGGCTGACATGGGACCATGAGGACATGGGCAGCAGTGACGGGTGCTGGGTGGGCTGGTCAGGGCATGGAGAGCACCATGGAACCAAGTTTGCTGTGTGTTTCCAGCCCGGAGCCACAGGCAGCAGCGTCTCGGTTGGCGATCGAGTCCAGTTCTGCTGCTGGTCCGTCAGAGACTGGACCTACTGGTCTGCAGAGCTCAGTTATGGTCCCCACAGCTCCTCGAGATTTCTGTTGTACAGCATAAGTCTCTGTTGCTGCCTGAGAGTACAACTTGGCATCAGTCAGGATAATTTAATTAAAGACTACACTAACGGATGCATGGGAACACACCGGTAACGAGCGTGTTTTAGCCACTAAGGAACAAATACATTTTCAGAAACGTTCTTTTCTTCAGCTCACTTCTCATTTAAACACTTGGATGGTTTCCAGTAGCTCACTGTTTCTCTTTCTCCCATCTGTCCCACTGAGAAATACAAGATACAGTTCTGCCGGGGTATGGATGTGTGCATACACACACACATCCGCATTCACACATCAACCCAAAACCATGTTAAACCTCCAGTCATCCCATCTGACAGGTCACATTACAGGTGTGTGAAAGCAGCAGTTGGTGTCCACGCAGATGTCAAACCAAAGCTGATGTTGGGTATCAAGGTACAAGAGCAGGAGAGGGGACACCTCGTCCCTGACAGAACTGCCCAGATTGGGAAAAGCCTTTAAGATCATCAGGTCCCAAACATCAAGATGTGCTGCTTATTGATAAAATTCCTGGGCTGTCCCAAAACTGTGGCCGCTAATTAAAAGTTTGGTGGCTTATTCCTACCCACACACTCAGAAAAGATGGAATTTCAAGCAGCCGCACAAACACCCAAATGGTATTTTCTCTTTGAATAAAAATAGAAAGGATAAATATTGCCTGGGGCACTTGTCAGCTTTGCCCAGCCCAAAGAGAAGAATCGATCTGACTTGTGGCCTGTAGTCCCTAAAGAAAGAAAGAAAGTGGTGACTGAATAACTCTCCTTTCGTGACTATCCTGCCAACAAATCACTTCTCACACAAAGGTTTGTGGACGCAGAGCTGAAGCGCAACTGCTGCTCCAACACCGGAGATTAGTAAGGTGACGCATGTAGGTGTAGCAATAATGTGTTAATGAGTTATTGATTTTTTTTAATTAAACTTTACTGGTACCATATTTTCAATCTAAATGAATGCATCATTAGAGTAATTAATAGCATGGTGATAACGAGAACGGTCTGAAATAGTAATTAATCTGTGGCATGTGGTCCTCCCATAACAGGCGGCGGGCAGAGCAGGAGGCTCTGTGGTGACGTTAGACCTGTCTCTGATGGACACAGCCGACACTGATACAGCAGAGCTGCCGTCACCAGGGTCTGTGCTGCTGCTCTTACAGCCATTCTGGCAATTAGTGAAAATGCAATCACTAAAAAAAAAAAAAAAACCCACACAAAAAAAGAAGAAAAAAAAAGAACAACCCCAGACAAATCCAAGTGTGATCCCAAAATCGGGTGGATGAAACTTCTCATAGTGGCACCAAAGACCCATTCATTGCTGAAGGGTTGTTTTGGCTTTTCCTGCCCTATTCCACTTTCCAGTCCCAGCCCAGCACCGTGGAATCCAGCCCTGGCAGGATGCTGCCCGGCCAGAGAGGGCTGCACTCCCACCTCCCTTGTCTTTCCTTCTCCTCCCAGCTCAGAACAAGCAATCCTCATTACACAGCACTGAAATTCAGGAATTTGGTTTTTCCCCTGTTGATCATTCACATTTGAAAAGCATCTTTGCTGAA